>NW_012098100.1:194082-197421 GCF_000951045.1 Mandrillus leucophaeus
ATCTCACACCAGTTAGAATGGTGATCATTAAAAAGTCAGGAAACAACAGGTGCTGGAGAGGATGTGGAGAAGTAGGAACACTTTTACACTGTTGGCAGGACTGTAAACTAGTTTACAATCATTTATTGAGAATAAACTCATTTATTGAGAAAGTTTCAATGTTTTTACATACATGCACAATGCTTATCTGCAAAGTGAACATTATAACACACTTTCATGGAGTCAATTTAACACACTTGTAACACACATTATAATACACTTTCATGGAGTCAATTTAAAAAAAATGCATGAAATGAATCAGAAGTCTCTAAAAATTCTACACAGTTTATCCCTCCAGTATTTGAAATGATGTGAACATGAAATACATAGCATATAGAATGATAAAAAAAAAATTGACAATTTAGTGGAAAAAAACAAAAAAGAAAAAGATTTTTTTTTTTTTTTTTTTGAGACAGAGTCTCACTCTGTCACCCTGGCTGGAGTGCAATGGTGCGATCTTGACTCACTGCAATCTCCACCTCCTGGGTTCAAGCAATTGTTCTGCATCAGCCTCCTGAGTAGCTGGGATTACAGGTGCCAGCCATCACACCCTGCTAATTTTTATATTTTTGGTAGAGATGGGGTTTCACCATGTTGGTCAGGCTGGTCTTGAACTCCTGACCTCAAGAAATCCACCTCCCTCAGCCTCCCAAAGTGCTGGGATTACAGGTGTGAGCCACCATGCCCAGCCAAGAAAAAGAAATTAAAAACAGAATTTGACATATGAAAAAGTGAATTAAGGAATAGATTATGGGCAATTGCAGGGAGATAGTCCATAAGAGTTGGCCAACTTTCATGATTATTAACTATATTTTGAAGTCTGGCATCACAATAAATACCTGCTTTTTTCTTTTAAGAGAAGACTCTCCTTGGAGAATACATTTACATTCATTTTCTATATGGTGCTGCTCCTTGGGAAATTCTTCTGTGATTCTATATATACATTGACATGAACATTCCCTATTAAAATTTTACCATCTTCTGCTTAGGGATTTTGAACTTTTGGGATTTCAACATACAGAATTATGCTGTTTGGAATTATGTCTTTTGGGATTATGATCCAAACCCTTCCTTAGTAGGCCTATGTGGCAGAAGAGGGAGGGGTGCAAAACAGAGTAGGTAAAGAGGGAATGAGACACTAAAGACAAACTTCACCTCTTTCCTCAAGTTTGCCATCCCTGTGAATGAGGAGTTATGGGAGGTTGTTACAGGAAGTATGCTGTCATTTTTAATTGGTTTTATACAACGCCTTCCCTCTATAGAAGATCAGCCAAGAATGACAATAAATCCTAGCCATATATATTCTAATTAGACTCTTCATTATTGAAAGCAATCTCAGTAAAAACAGAAGCTAGGCATAGTGGCATACACCTGTAGTCCCACCTACTCAGAAGACTGAGGCAGGAGGATCGCTTGAGCCCAGGAGACAGAGGGAAGGATGTGTTCACAAACATGGACTTCCTCTCCACAACAGTTCAGAAGGCCACTACTTCTCCTCTCCCTTTCAATTTATTCCTGTGGTGAGAGGATTCCCATGGTTCCCATCTTTTGAAGGTGATACACAAGTCCCCAAAACTGTGGCACTCCCAAGGGATCAGGCTGTTTATTTTCTTTCCCTTAAGGTACAGCTGAGCCCTGAGCCACTGCCAAGATACTCTAGGTTGAGAATTAAATTCCTCTGTTTTAAAGCCTCTATCATGAATTTGGATGAAGATATTTGATAGCTGGCACAGAATCCTCTCTTTTTCTTATACACTGAATTTAGTATGTGTAGTTCTATGTTGTTGAAGATAATGTACATAAAGTTCATAGCATAGTGCTTGTTTTATTCAAAAGACTTATACCTAAGATAAAACCACTGCTTTACTTCCTCTAATATTGCTCTCAACTTCTACGAGAACCTTTCTTGTATTCTGCATGCTGTTATTATAGGGAATTTTATTGCCAGTGGGTCTATAAGAGTTTTCCTGGAGTTAAAATCTTCTAAGGCAGTGAACAGGTGACAACTTGAATCACATTTATCTGGAGTGATCCTGTAAAATCACTCCAGATAAATGTGATTCAAGTTGTCACCTGTTCACTGGCAAGTAAAAATGCAGGTACTGGCCCTGGTCCAAACCTACTGGATTAAAATCTCTATTCTGATAAAAACTCCAAGCAATTCCTGCTGTATTGTAGCTATGTTACAGCACTATACGGATGCACTGCTCTATTTCATGTTAGTGGCAGGGAAGGGAGTGGGGTGTGTATCACCCTCAGCCGCCTTCATTCATGAGGCAGCCTAAAGTGTTCCATTCATTTGGTTAGTCAAGTAGGTTGGTCCAAAATTTTGTCTTGGTCAAAAAGGTTAAAATAATTTCTCTTATTTTAGGAGTGAAATTTGAGTAAAGGGAGGATGATTATCATCTAGTCTCCACATAGATGGAGCTACCACTCTGGTGGGCATTTGGAAATGTCAGAGGTGAGGGAGGGAGTCACATTGCTGACTGATGGGTACTGTGGGCACTTGGTGGTCAGGGGTCTAAGATGCTAAACTTCCTGCCTTTGGGTGACCTCTCACATAAAAAAGAATTGTGCTGTCGAAATGTCAATAATACCCTAGGTTGAGAATTAAATTCCTCTGTTTTAAAGACTCTATCATGAATTTGGATGCAGATATTTGATATCTGGCACGGAATCCCCTCTTTTTCTTTTACACTGAGTTTAGTATGTGTATTTCTATGTTGTTGAAGAGAATGTACATAAAGTTCATAGCATAGTGTTTGTTTTACTTTAGATAGCTCTTTTCAGATTTACATTGATTTGATCAATGAAAATAAATGGTAGAGGAGGATTAATTATAATGATTATATTTTTCCTGGGGCTTGCCAATTTGAATACAATCTAGAGTGAAAAAAACAATGGAAGAAGGGTGATATCACCTGTCTTAACTTAGAAAGTTGGCATGAAACCTCTTGACTTCAGGAAAGTCCAGCATCTGTTAGACCAGAATTCCTCATCAAGTTTCCATTATTATCACTAACAACATTAAACTTTTGAAAGAAAGAAAGAAAAAGAATAGAGAGAGATAAAAGAAAAAAGAGAAAGAAAGAAAGAAAGAAAGAAAGAAAGAAA
This sequence comes from Mandrillus leucophaeus, assembly GCF_000951045.1. Taxonomy (NCBI): domain Eukaryota; kingdom Metazoa; phylum Chordata; class Mammalia; order Primates; family Cercopithecidae; genus Mandrillus; species Mandrillus leucophaeus. Next base: position 197,236 of record NW_012098100.1, read on the forward strand.
GAAAGAAAGAAAGAAAGAAAGAAAGAAAGAGAAAGAGAAAGAAAGAAAAGAAAAGAAGGAAGGAAGGAAGGGAAGGAAGGAAAGAAAGAGAAAGAAAGAAAGAAAGAAAGAAAGAAAGAAAGAAAGAAAGAAAGAAAGAAAGAAAGAAAGAAAGAAAGAAAGAAAGAAAGAGAGAGAGAGAGAGAA
>NW_012098100.1:197531-224820 GCF_000951045.1 Mandrillus leucophaeus
GAAGGAAGGAAGGAAGGAAGGAAGGAAGGAAGGAAGGAAGGGAGGGAGGGAGGAAGGAAGGGAGGAAGGAAATAGTAACTACGTGAAGTGATCGGTATGTTAATTAGCTTTATTTTCACGATATAGATATATATAGAAACATCAAGATGTACATCTTAAATATACACAATTTATTATTTGTTAATTCAGTAAAGCTGAGAAAAAAACTATTCAATGGATTACACAAAATTTTGCTGAAAGTTGGGAAGATAGAGTGCTTTTCATTGAAACACTGTGCATTAATATTTGGCCTTAGCTTTCACGGCTGTTAACAGTAGTTTTTAAGATAAATTGTGTTTTCTATAAAAATAAATCCAGTGTTAGGATTCATAATTTGCACCAGACTCAGGGAAAAAAAATCCTTGCTCCAAAAATGCAGTTGAAATGGTATTCTTGCCAGAAGCTATATGCCATTCTGCAATTTATTTCCTCCTCAATAGAAGAAAGAACTTCAAAGCTATAAGTATACACATATGCTACAAGCATGTCTAAAATCTAAATGTAGGAAGTCTGAACCCACTTCCACATGATTCAATTGGCAATTCTATAATTTATCTTGCAAGATAATATAAAAGTAACAAGAAGTAGAGATTGAGAGAAGACATAAATTACACAAGCAAAGAATAGTGAGGTGTAGAAAATAAACTTTCTAAAATACAAATGTGATCAGCAACTCCTATCATCTTTAGGATAAAATTCAAGTTCCTTGAGATGTCCTGCAACTCCTTTCACATTCTGACCTTTTGAAAACTGACAAATCTTAATGTATTTTGAACACTTACTTGAAAAGCAAAGCAAAGCATGTGGGAGCCTAATATCACAAAAAAGGAAAAGAAAGCACTGCTCTGAGGGATGGAAGGAATGAAGTTCTAGTGTCCACTTTGCCACTGACTTTGTACAAGTTACTTTGGTCATCTGTGAAATTGTGAGAGAAAATAGATGGTAGCTGGTGCTAACAATTCATTAATCTGCTAGAATTTTTGCTCAGTATGTCAACAAGGCTTATCACTGGTCTGTTTCACATCATTTTTTAATGAACTGTGCCCTGGATTAATATAAATTTAAGAAGTAACTGCTAGTAGTTTGAATATTGATACCTTTTTAGAGTGGAAAAGGGAATTTTTGGCAGCAGAAAGCAAGCAGTGAAACTCATGCTCTCTTTTATTTTATGGGAACATAAGTTTTTAAAACTCCTAGCACTTTACCCATCTGTTTCCTTGAACATTCATTTGAGAAAAGTCTTTTAAATTTCAACTGAACTACCAAAAGTTCATTTTAACAATTTATCACATTGAAGCAATTCAAGTGTGTCCTAATTCTACATATAAAGAAACCTTCCTTGTAGCAATTTATTAGAGGACATTTTTGGTGTCTTTCACAGTGATACTCAGAATATTTTTAGTACATGAGTTCTCCCCAAGGCTTTTTCAAAAGAAGTGTGTTTCTAAATAAACTTTCAAAAGAAATCCAATAAAAGCAAAGATAGTATGACAGCAGCTACTTGGGAGGAAAAAAGCCATCATAATTGGTCTATAAACGTTTCTTCTGGGAAGCTCATGCTGCTTAAATGAAATTCTAAAAGTCTCAAGATTTCAATACTTCTATGCAAATTAGTAGACTCTAAAATATGTACACAAATCTAAAATGACTGGCTCAGAATGTATAATCACTATACTGCCACCAGCTACTCTAAATTTCACCCAAAGCAATCCAGTCTCCAATTTAATCCCAAGAGGATATACTTTTATGCATTTCTAAAATCTGAATTCTACAAGAAATCAGCTTTCTGCAGTCCCCTGGTGGCTTCCAGCCCCACATCTTTTCACATTGTCTCCCCTCCCGCCCAGCAGTTTCTTTCACTGAGGACCTGCATTCAACAAAAAGCCCCAGAATGCTGCCTACTGTATATGAAGCACCCAGGCAAAATTTGGAGTCTTAAACAGTGGCATTGGCATTCCAATTAACTGTACACATTGTCAAGGCACTGATGATGGAATTTTGAAGTATGTGGCAGAACTGTGTTCCAGCAGAAAAAGGAGAAAAACCAATTTCAACTGTAATAATTAGGATTTGCACTCTTGGAAACAGCACTGGGCAGAATCTCACCAGCATCCAAATAGATGCTGTAGGATCTATGGAAGTTTGCATCATGTAAGAGTGACAAAGAATGGACATTACTATATAACTTTCATCCTGCCCCCATTCAGTTGACAATACTTCCATCTGGCCTGATGTGCCAAGAGGAAATGGGAAAAGCCTGAAGTTTATCTGGATTTATATTAGAGGACTACTGGCCAGAAGCAGGAACACAAAATAGATGAGCAAAGGATAAAAGGTGAAGAATTCAAGACAGCATATATGAATGAAGTTCACAGGACAGATTTTGGCAGGAGAGAGATGTGGGAGAGAAAATTTCAAGAGGTTTACTATGATAAGAAAGGTGGCTCACCCATGTAATCCCATTAGTCTGGGAGGCCGAGGCGGGCAGATCACCTGATATCAGGAGTTTGAGACTAGCCTGACCAACATGGCGAAACCCTGTCTCTACCAAAAACACAAAAATTATCTGGGCGTGGTGGTGTGTGCCTGCAGTCCCAGCTACTCAGGAGGCTGAGGTTCGAGAATCACTTGAACCTGGGAGTTGTAGGTTGCAGTGAGCCAAGATCGCACCACAGCACTCCAGCATGGGCGACATAGCAAGAAATTTACTTGGGACATTGTGATAAACATTTAAATTCCCTTGAATTAATTTTCATTGCCTGATTGGTGTTGTTTTGAATGTGACACCATCTACAAGGGATCTCTCGGTCTCTCAGGCACAACTTGAAACCACAATCTTTCCAAAATGCAAATCTGATCATGTCACTCCTCTCCTGAAAATTCTTCAGAAGTTCCAAATCAGTCTGCTTATCACTGGATGAGCTGGTCTCTAATTAGGTTCAGTCACATGTCCTAAGCTATCACCTAAATTCTATGCTCCAGCCATACACGTAATGGATTGTTCTGCAGATGCATTGTGATCTCACAGGCCTTCAGACCTTCACACTCACACTACTCCCTCAGCTTGAAATGCCTCCCTACCTCATTCTTTTATTCATCCTTTCATACAACAAACATTTATTGAGCACCTGTTATGTGGTAAGCACTGTTCTAGGTTATGAGTAACCAAAACAGTAAACAATGATGACAACAACAATAACGAAACAGTGAACGAAACACAAAATAAGCACCTGCCTACATAGGGCATACATGCCTTGGATAGTTCTTCATGCTATTCAAAACACACTCTGATATCATAGTAACAAACAGTAGGGTGTGGACCTTGTTTAAATCTTGTTTCAAGCACACTACCTTTTAAAAAATCATGAAACAACAGAAGAAACTTGAATCTTACTGGATATTTGAAAATATTAAGAAATTGTTATTTCTAGGTGAGACAACAGTATTGTAATTATGTTTTTTAGTAAAAATGAGAGTCTTGATCTTTTATGGATACACACTAAAATACTTATGGATGAAATAATATGCAGTCTGAAATTGGATTTAAAATAGTCTGTTTAGCTAGGCTCTATGGCATGCACCTGTGGTCTCAGCTACTCAGGAGGCTGAGGCAGGAGGATCATTTGAGTCCAGGAGTTCAAGTCCAGGCTGGGCAATGTAGCAAGACTCTGTTTCATGTCATCAAAGAAAAGAGAGAAGAGAGACCTGAGCTAACACAGCAGCATGCTCAGCCGCCTTACCATATGATACTCCCTTGGACCAACTCAGGACTCTGCAGCGTCCCCACCAGCAAGAAGGCTTTCATTAGATGTGACCCTTTGACCTTGGATTTCTCAGGCTCTAGAACTGTAAGAAATAAATTCCTTTAAATTAATTAAAATAAAATAGCCTATTGGGGGTTGTAGGGAGTGAGGAAGTATAGACAAAACAAGATTGGTTATGTGTGGATAGCTGTTAAATTATCTCTCTACTTCGTATACGTTTGAAAATTTCCATTACAAAAGATTTTTAAAAAGGAACGAAAGAAAAACGTCAAGATGCATTTGGACTCCTGCCCTCCATCAAGTCTTTTCTGGGCTCCATACTCCCAGGCCCATTCTCTGGAACTCAAGGGGCCTGCTTGCTTTCCTAGTCACTTGACTCATTCCATCATTACATCATTTTGCCCCTGTTGGTCTATGTCACCCCAATGAGACAGCCATTTAAGGGCAAGGACTGTGTGTGTCTGTCTAATCATTCTTTTCATCAGCTACAATTACAATGCCTGGTGAAAAAATAGACACTGGACATCATCTCTGCAAATGAAAAACCAAAGGCTATGAAAATCAGATTTCAATGAAAGCAACATGAATTTCAGCAGAAGGGAAGCTTGGTAGCTGCCTTCTCTACTAACCAAAATGATCTGACAGATGCAATTCCACTGGCTCAGCATGTATTTACTGAGTCCCCCACTGTGTGAGAGACACTGTGCTGGGCACCATATGCTCCCTATTAACAACTGTCTTCTTTCTTCGGGGTCTCCATGAAAGCCCAGGAAAAAACGGCTATGCACATGTGCACACACACATAAAATTATTTTCTTGTTATTATTCCCTTTAGGATCCAGTTGAAATAAACAACAAAGTTACTATCCTTGTAGTAATCTAGCATTTGTTTGTTCGTTTTACATACTGTATTCATAAATGAAATTAAATGCATTGATATTTTAAATGGTTGTGAGGCCAGTTTAAGTCAAATATTAAGTTAGCTGAGGATAAAACAACTTTTGTTTCTTCCCTGAGGCTTATTTCCATTTTAAAAAAGTTAAAAGCAAAATATATATGCATATTATTTGTTCTACTAATGATATGAAAGTTGTAAATTCTGACAAGTTTAAGTAAGTAGTGGGTGGCATGGGTCCCTACTCACCCTCTCCCAATCCCAAATTAAGTACAGATAAACAAATCAACCTCATGATAAGGTAAGATGAATAATATGCTCTAGTTTTGTGGCATTGTTTTCTTCAAGGTAGATTACCTACCTCAATTTTGAGTAAAATTACATTGTCTGTCAAGAAGAGTTCATATCAAATAAAGAGTATTTTCAAAGAATACACACTTAACTCACTTTGCTCACTTACCACAACTTTGAACTTAATTTTATTAAGTTGCTGCAATGACAATATTTCAGAACCTATGAAAATCTTGCTCAGTGATGGCACAGCCCAATAGCTAGAGCTATCCTTCAACACATTTAATTCCATAAATGTTAAGGTAAACTATGCTTTGCAAAAGCTATTAACAATTCATAAAGCATAACAAAGCAGAAGGCAGGATCACTATTGCACATTTTCCAGTACAGCTGCACTCGATAAGCCCAGTTTTACATGCTCGTCACCATCATGGTATTACACAGGGCATGCACCTCGAAGAAGCCGAACACATTCTTACGAAATGAACAAGTGAATGAATCTCATAAGTTTGGACTAATGAAGCAGGGTCAAATACTAAAAGCCTATATTGTACAAGAGCATCCATATATAGTTTCATTATTCTAAGAGTACATTAAAGCCAAAATATGTATCTTGATCAATGTCTTTGGATGACCACAGAGGAGGTCTACAGAACAAAAAAAAAAAAAAAAAAGATTGGAAAAACTCTTTTAATGGTGGCCAAAATAATATTTTTATCAACTACCTGAATGTAAATGATATTTATAAATATTCAACTATGTGTTCAAAATATTTAAGGCTAGTAATTTATAGTATTAGTAGTAATTTCCATTATCTATGAAGTATCTTATTAAACCAAGATAAGTGCCTACCAACTCCTAACTTGCAGCCTTCTCTAATATGGGGCTAGCACCTAGTTGCTGAAGTCAGAAACCTGGCTTGAACTCTGTCTTGGACTCCCCTTTTGCCTGGCCCCATTACCCTAATTACCAAAGTGTATTGTGCCTATGACCCAACAATCTTTTCCTTTTGTCTTCCTGGAAACCTCCCACTTTTCCTTCCAATTCACAATTCTGTATAGCTAACCTGACTCTCCCAGACAGACTTAGGCCTTCCTTATGTGTAATATACCTTAGCCATATTTCTGTTGTATCATAATTACTATACCATTATATTATAATTATTCAAACCTCTCCTTTCTTGGGAAGCGGCTGTTCAGATGAATTCAACTGAATACATTGGTGGAGCAAACCCAAGCCAATATCCACAAGAGGGAGCCATAAATCAGGAATCAGAGGTAAGAAACACTAGCTCCAAGGGATCAGATTAAAAGGGTACCTGGAATGCTGAGCCAAGTAAGATCTGGGAAGTGAGGGGAAGGATGGAAATGAGAGCAGGTTAACTAAAGGAAAACAGTTCAGAATAATTGCCACAAACACTGGTGGGTCTGAACCTCACATTTACTCAAGAGAGTTCTGTTGCACGGAAATTTTTAAGCTATTTTAACACAGCCAACTCAAGGAAATCAGTCAGGGTGTTCCATTATCTGCCAGATGAATGGTCAGATATTTGGAAGGGTAGAGGTCTGATCTCTTCTCCCAGGGAAGGTAAAGCCCGGGCCTTGGCTCAGTTGGGATTCAGGAGCTGAAAGTATAAAGGAAGTGAGTCTGTGGGGGAGACTGGTTGCTATAGGTGACAGCAGAGGAGAAGTGACATCTATGGCTCAGGGAAAGGGTAGAAGGAGCCAAAGAGACTCTAAAGCTCTCATTCATTTATTCAATAAAAATACAGTAGGTGCTTAATGTGTACTAAGCACTGTGCCAGGGCCCTGTGACCTCATGGTGAAAGAGAGCCTTCATAAGTACGAGAGTGTTACAGAAGGAAAGAACAGAATTTTGAAGATTATGTTCACCAGGGGTTGCTCAGCTAGTTGTTAAGCTACAGGAGATAATGAAGACAAGAAAGGGACCCAAACCAAGGGTAGGGGCAAAGATTCAGTGAACTGATAAGAAGAGCCAGTGGCATTCAGGAAGCCAGCCTGGGAAGATGGGCAGAGGTAGCAGTGCCTGCAGGGAAGTGTGTCCTTCAGGTGTCTGAGCCCAAGGGGGAGGGCAGGTGAGGAGCTGAACCTGTTCATAGAGGAAAGAAAGATTCTTGGACACAAGTTCACCTCTAGGCTGTAGCAAGAACAGAGTGGGCAATAAAACATTCATTTGTTGAGTAACTTAACAAATGATGAATGAATGAATATGACTGTCCTCCCTTTTACATTGTTTGATTTAATTAGTTTGATCCTTGAGGAGTATTTGAAGCAGTAAGCCTTAGAAACTTCTGTCCTGATTGCCCAGGTTGTATAAAATCTAGCACCTTTTCTTCTTTTTACTACTCTATTTCCTCTCCTGTTCCTTCTGACTCTCCTTAACATTCTAGAGCTCTTTGAATCTCATGAGCCAAAGAAGGGAAAGGGAGTGAAGCTGAGCCATCAAGTTGCATATTTGGGGCAAATCATAGCAAAAGACTTGCTGCAGAAACAATCAATTGTTTTAGATTTTCATTTGGCTACATTATCCTTCCATCTATACCACAGGTGTAATAATAACTGTTATTTTACTTTGCCAGTGGAGAGTGTATCCAAGTCGTTTACAGTTCACAGCTAAATAAAATGCTATTTGGGTTCTCATTAAAGCCTTGTTAGGATGTTATATAATAGAGGAAGAAGCTTAGAGGGACAGCAAGGCTACTTGATGCTTTGGAGCACGTATTGTCTTCCCACTCATTACCTTGCCAACGTGAGTGTGCACAGTTGGTCCTTCCAGCGAGCTCCGGACCTGCCTCTTCACATCCTTGGCTGCGTTACTGAGAATCTGTCAGCTCATTCTCCTCACCCCTGGAGGGAATCACATAAGGAAGTTCAGTCAGGGTCAAGGTGGCTTGTTTCTCTTCCTCTTCAATGGATTTACTCTATAATCCTATTTGTCCTGCCAAATGAAAGGAAATCCTCATTGTCTTTTCACACTTGAGCTTCCCTAACGCAAGAGCTATCTTAAGAGTTATGACTAAGTTACCAAGTTGCTTCACGTAGGTATTTGTTTTTTCCTGGAATGGTGATGGGATCAAGGCCCAAATCTATGAAACAGTTTGTGAGAATTTTTGGAAGTATAAGGCATTTATCAGGATGAATAGTGGTGGTTTGATGTTGATCTTACTCATTTTCATTTCTGTTATTCTCTGAGAATTTTAACCACGTTACTTGAAACTTCCTCAAAAAATGATTTAATGATAAAACTTTCAGAAGAGCAAAATGTTAATAAGCCCCAGTTCCTAATCTGGCCTGTGTCTAGTAATAGTCAATGTCTCAAAATTTCAGGATAATTAAAAATAAGGCTTCCTAAAGTTACAATAAACCTTTTTCTGTCTCTTCAGGTAATTGAAAGGATGCCATATGCTATTTTAAGTGCAAAAATATTTTACCTCAAAGGATCCAAATGGATCTCAGAAAAATGCTATCTAGAGAAAAACTACCCATAAAAATCATAGAATTATAAAATAATAAGGTGAAAATAGTCTTAGAGGTCAGTGCAATAATTGATGATGAGGAAGCTAAGGCTGCTCAGATGACATGATTTGTACATAGTGACAAAACTCATGAATGGAGAACCAGGACACAAACATGAATCTTCTATTCCCCAAAGTCCAAGGCCATGTACAGAAAATTCTAGGCCACTGCACATCCTCCCTTTTATAATTGTACATTTAGTAATACAAACTTCATATTAAATTTCCAAGTTCATATCCGGATTGAAGGATATGTCTCCATGTATTTCCTTAAACATTTCCAACTGTTTTTTTTTTTTTTTTAACTTATTGCATTTGGCCTTTATTCTCAATTCAAAAGCTTGGTATAAGTGCAAGCCTTTTGGAATTTTTTAAAAGATAGAGATTTCCTTTGTGTCTGAGATCTAGATTTTCCTTAGATCTTATTTCCTCTTGGTTAGTTCAATTTTCCTCTTTAAAACTCCTTTATTTTCATTTAACTAAGGAAGTGTGTTCATCATGTACCTTCTTACCTCTTGAAATATTTGTTTTCTTTAGCCATGAAAGTCCAAATGCAATTTAACACCTAAAAAGAGAAGAGGTAAAATTGTAAAACTGTAACAATTTTGCTAAATTGAGCAGTACTTCTTTAAAAATCTTAGGAAATATGAATTCTTCTATTGTGAGCTATACACTTGTTGTCACTTAAAGACAACTACCACTTCTCTAAACTCAGCCAGTGAGGTATCTAATCCTAATGTCCTTTCACCAAGGTAAGAAATAGTTATCTTTCTGGATATTAAAAGACAATAAATATATCAATTAAATTAAAAGATGAAGATTATTAAAGTGATTTAACAGATTTAAAGATTATTAGAGTTCATTTCTCCAGTCTGACTACAGCTCCAAAGGATGAATATTAAATGAAACATATTTAATAATTTTTAATTCAAATCAATTTCATATTCTTGAGATGTTCATCAAAAATAAATGCTGACATGTTATCATACAAGTTCAAAGCACTTCCTGTTTGGTAAAAACGGAGACCTAATGTTCTGTATAATCATGTTGACTTGAGAAAAGGCTTCAGTTTTATAGAAAGTATTCTCTCCCCCATGCCAGGAATTGAAAGGAGGGAAAAGAGACAAAAAAACAAAAACATAAAAAAACAAAAAACAGTTGTTGGGTAGAAAAATAATTATTGTAGTATCATTATTAAATTTGGCTACAAACAGTATTGCTATGCTTTATGTCCAAAATGGTATCATTGGAATTGCTTTAATGGATGAATAATTATTTTACCATGTAACCATGGATTTTACCAGAATACCTCCCCTATGTAAGGCAAAAGTGAGCAAGTTTAAAAACAGTAACTCATGATCACCTGCTACTTTAAAAATCCAGTGATATGCATACCTTTTATTCAGAAGTTAGTAATGCCCTCTAGATCTCTCTTTTTATTCTGCACCTTTGTCAGCCAACCCACTTTATGGCTATTAAGTCCATAAAGCTTCTGAATCCTCTACAGCTCATCTCAAAACAAAAGCTAACCACCTGACATGCAGGGCTGGTTGTGTGAAAATACAACAATCCCTCTCCAAGACCGTGATAACCTGAGTCAACAGTGAACACATTAGTGAAATACAATTGTTGGTTTATGGAGTAATTCCAGTTAGCCACTGAACATGAGGTATCTTCTAATTCTTCCATTGTTTAAAGATTCATTCCGTTTGTTTGCCCGTAAGCCAAGTGGACACAAAAGAAGAAACAATGAAATCATGAGTTGATCTGGTCCACCTAAAATAACTCCCATTACTTAAAAAAAAACCTAAATTAATTCAGTCTTTGCTTTAATAAAACATATTTAAATGGAAACTTTGAGCTATAATAAAGAGTATTCTCAAACTATAAAAAAAGACTAAAATTCTTTATATCAAAAATTTTCATTGATGTATAGGACAATCTAGGTTTCCTGAAAGAAAACAAATAGACCTCTATAAAGATAACATAAATGTATACCTCCACTACTTCCACCAAAGTAAAAATACCATACTCTTTTTCAAAACAAATAGTTAAAGACTAGGATAGCTGATCTAGATGGGACCCTAGAAGGTATCTCACCTTGCCCCCTGACATTTGATGGAGAAAAAAACTGGGGAGCAGATAGGTTCACTGATTTGAGGTAGACACAGGTCAGTGGCTAGCATGTAACTAAACTAGAAGTAGACTAATGGTTGCATGAATCTCTTCTCTACTCTTTCTATGTAGGATATAGTTCACCATCATCCTCTTGCCTTCCTGTTTAGGATCCTCTCTGCTATGCACTTGTTACAAGTGCCTAATCTATTATCTGTTCCTAAAGAGTCTGACGTTCCCAGTTAACTATTAAGTTTGGAAAATAATCTCTTAAACTAGAGTGCAGTCTTAAACCAAAATGTAGCTCTGGCATATTAACAGATGTTGTCTGACAAAAGTAGTCTCTGGTCAAATTGGTTTGGAAAATTCTAGATTAAGCAAATGTTTCTTTTCTATAGAATAGTTTCAGGCCTGATGTGCATTGTGAGTCTTCAGGTATGCATATGTCAACCTTATTAGATTATGGCATCTTTTTTTTGTTTTTACAAAGCAGATATCATAGACACTATAATAAAGTGAAACACAATTTGAGAAACACTGTGACACAAGGTAATTCCTAATGAACTTATCTTGGATGCATACTTTCCAAAAATATAGGTACTTTTAATAATTATTAATAAAATGAATTTGTTATTTTGATCATTTAAAATACATAGTAGAAAATTAAACTGACCTCTATTTATACTAGCTAATGATAAGAAGAGATCCAGAACCTTTTAAAATTGACTTTTGGAATATTAAAAAGGCTTTAAGATGTGAAGAAATTAAAACTTAAGATGGCATTTCATATACTGTGAAATGAGATGCTGAGGGTGGACGACAGGAGGACTCCACCAGTTAACATCAGATTACTTCACGTCTGTATCTGCTCCCTTGTGAATAGAGGTGCCATTTATTCAGCGCTTGCTGCATACTACACTGTGCTAAGCACCTTATTTACACCAGCTCTAGAAGATAGAGCCTATTACAATTCAAACCTAAGTTGGTCAAGTTTCAAAATCTATGCTACTAATCTCACTATGACACACTTTCCCCAGCCTATCCCAGTTAGCAAAATTCAAATAATTCACATCAACTCTGCTTTTTCCTCCATACCGCAACTCCTGAAAGTGCCAAGATGTAAGCCAGAATTCTGCCTGTATTTCAGAACCATTTACCTCTCCTTCAAGCAAGGAGAGGGACACAGCTGCTGCTTGCTTGTAATTCTGTGTCAGTTTTATGATTTCATTTTAGAACAGCACTTCCTATATATTCTCAGGGTTTATTCCTATCATTCCTCACGAAGGTGCGCTTAGGCAGAAGAACGGATGCCCCCACCAGCACATTGTTCATTTTTAGGGACTTAGTTTTAAATAAAACACGCAGTTTTAAAAAGATGAAGCAGAAAGTCAAGTAAAAAATCATAATTTTTAAAATTTTTAAAATTTTTAAAATTTTTAAAAATTTAAAAATGTTTAATGCAATCTAATTCTAAATGTATCTACACAGCACAGTGAGAAGAGACAGAGAAATAAGTGAACCCTTCTTAAAGTGTTTACCAACTTTCTGCAAATCCTACCTAACATGCCTCTAGAAATATTTTCTCAGACAATAGAAATTGAGATGCAATGAATTCAGTTACTTTACATAGAAAAATTGCTTGCCTAACATCCTATATAGTTTGAGTGAGTTAACTGTCATAGCCCATTCTTTTCACTTATTAAAAGAGAGATAAAAGAAACTTCTTTCAAGTTCTGTTCATTCCTCTGTTTTTCAATTTCTCTACAGGAATTTTCATCCACATCATGCATGAAAGACACAGTAGAGAACAGAGCTATCATCCAACTGCATCAGAACTTATTGACTGTTTCTTCAACTACCTAAAACTTTCAGAAAAACAGTATCTGTCCTCAGGAACCTAAGCAGTTGCCTCCATTTCTCCCATTTACTTTGTAGAAGTCTATACATAATTCCATCATCTTTAAAACTGAGACCCCTTGAGATTGCGCTTTTAAAGTAATGCTGAAAAAGATTCTACTGCTTAATATTTATTTTCGGTCTCTAATGAAGGCAGAGAGTAATCTTCATTCCTGAAGAGTTGTGACGATGTAAACATAAAACATTTATCTAGAATTTGGTCAGACAGAGGAGCACATATGAAAGTCACTAGAATGTGCTAAATCATGACCATGACCATAACAACAGAAACGTGAGAAAAAAACTTGTCAGAAGCTTAGGGCCATGTTTTCGTAGGGGTGGAGGGGCACAGAGAGGATGTATTGCTCTTCATCTATCTTGAGCAAATGTTTGCTTTGGTCTATTTTTACTTCCTCTCCCACTTCCTACTAAACATGTCACACTAGAGTCAGTCATGTCAATATTTAAAGGGACTCATTTAGCAGCTGCATTGTCTCCACTTCCCGTCATCACGGAACACTAATGTTAGCTGTTGTCTACTTTCAAAATAAGTTTTAAACATAGTTATCTCCATCCTTATGCTCTCTTCCCACAATCGGCTTCCACATTTTCAAATCAAACCACTTCTAATAATAGTTCATCAGTTCTGAAGTTCTACTTTGTCTGTTTCATATTCGGTGTTTCAAATAAGCTGAAGGAAAGATACAAAATTAATGTATTAATTCAATTTACTGACCTTCTGAATCAGATCTCTCCAGTGGCAAACCCTGGGCATCTGCATTTTCTTATTTTTTAAATAACTGCCTTTCCTTATTTAAAACTTTTATTAATCAGGGGCCACGTGCAATGGCTCATGCCTGTAATCCAGCACTTTGGGTGGTGGAGGGAGGCGGATCACCCGACGTCAGAAGTTTGCGACCAGGCTGGCCAACATGGTGAAACGTGAAACCCTGTGTCTACTAAAAAATACAAAAATTAGCCAGGTGTAATGGCAGGTGCCTGTAATCTCAGCTACTCAGGAGGCTGAAGCAGGAGAATCGCTTAAACCCAGGAAGCGGACGTTGCGGTGAGCCGAGATCGCGCCATTGCACTGCAGCCTGGGCGACAAGAGCAAAACTCTGTATCAAGAAAAATTAAAATTAAAATTAAAAACTTTATTAATCAGATTTAAATATTTTTGAACTGACTTTTTATTTCTTAGTGTTTTTTTTTTTCTTTTGTTCTGCTTTCCAGGAAATGCCTCAATTCTGTCTTCCAAACTTTTCACTGAATTTCTTATTTTGCCATCATATTTTCAATTCCCAATGCCTCTTTTCTATTCTCCTAATGTTTATTTTCTCATAGTACCCTGTACATTTTTTTCCCTCCATAGGTACATTCTTTTCTCTACAAGGGTGTTGAAATTACAGTTCCTTTGACGTTTTCTCCTTTTCCTTGTATTATCTGTAATGAAATTTGAAAATTTCAGTGGAGAGTTTCTTTGTTCCTTGTTTGTTCTGAGGAAGGAAGAAAGTGGAAGCTTTCTTGAAATATATGATGGACAGTGCAATAAAAACTCTAATTCTCCCCCACTTTCTGTAGTCAACTCATTGTCATGTGACTTTGCAGTTCCCCTAATTGGAGGCAGAATCTGTCCCCGGAACCCTTGAATCTGAGCCAGTCTTAGGACTTCCTTTGGCTGATACAACTTAGCAAACATCACCATGTGCCAATTCTGAACCTAGGCCTCAAGAAACTTTGTATATTTTTGCTTATGCTCTCTCTTGCACCTCTGTCATCCCCATAAACCATGCCCAGGTTAGTCAGCCAGAGGACAAGGAACACATAGAGCAGAGCCAGGTTGCCCCAGTTATTCCAGCTAAGTCTACTCTAGACAAGCCAAGGCCAGCCAACCTCCAGACATAAGAGCAACTCCAGTCAAGCTCAAGCAGAGTCCACAGTAGACCAGCCTAGACGAGGGAATAATAAATGTTTCTTAAATATGTCCTTGAGATTTTGTGGTTGTTGGTTACATAGTATTATCTGGGAAATAGACAACTGATATAGACAGGTGGTCAGTAGTCAGATGTGGATGATCATGTATGATGCATCAGGGGATTTAAATTTATGCTTCCAAAAAAAAAAAAAAAACTCTGAAGTGTCTTAAAAGGGGAAGAACATAGGCTGGGCACAGTGGCTCACACCTCTAATACCAACACATTGGGAGGCCAAGGCAGGCAGATCACCCGAGGTCGGGAATTGGCCTGGTCAACATGGTCAAACTCTGTCTCTACTAAAAATACAAAAATTAGCAGGCGTGGTGGCGCCTGCCTGTAATCCCAGCTACTCAGGAGGCTGAGGCAGAAGAATTGCTTGACAGAATGAGACTCTGTCTCAAAAAAAAGTGGAGGGTGGGGAAGAACATGATTTGATTTGCATTTCAGAAAAGCAACTCTGGCTACAATGTGTAGGTTCTGTTGAAAGTAGAATCTCTTATAATAGTCCAGGTAAGAGACAAGTGCCTGAATGAGGGTAACATCAGTGAAGATGGTAAGGAGAAGACAAATACCAGAAATGCCAAAAAGGTAAATATTATAGTGTATACTAACTGGTTGGTTGTGGAAGAAGGTAAGGAAAGATTCTGGTGTGTTTCCCAGATATGGGGTTTTGAGACCATGAAATGAACTGGAACTAAGTTCAGGGAGAAGACAAATTAAGTTCAGTTTTGCTATACTGAAATTGAATCCTTATGGGACATTCAAGAAGATGTTGGGCAGCCCATTTTATGTATAGCTCCGAAGGTCAGGGTACAGCTCAATTTTAAATAGCAATATTAATTTAGGAAACCGCAGTAGATGGATAGTAAATAGAGTCATGAGTTTGGATGAGAACACTCAGAAGGAGGGTATATAATTAGAAGACGGCCAAAGACAGAGGATGGGGGATAAACAATGTTTAAGATGCTTGCTGAGAATGGAGGGACAGCAAAGTAGGGGGAGGTGGGATGGGGAATCTCAAAGTCAAAAGAACACTTTAAAAAGAGAAGGATCAATGGTATCTATTTGGTGTGAACTGTATCTCTCCCATTAGCAATGCCCATCTAAAATTTTAGAACAAGAAAAGGATTTAAAGATCAAGAACTCAACATTGCAATGATCTCTACAGAATTATTTTTCAAAAGAAATAAATAATTTTGTATGCATTGGCTCCTGTGAATCTGACACCAGAGTGGTAAGTTAAAATATTTCTGGGCCAGACACAGTGACTCATGCCTGTAATCCTAGCACTTTGGGAGGCCAAGGAGTGTGGATCATTTGAGGTCAGGAGTTCGAGACCAACCTTGCCAACATGGTGAAACCTGTCTCTACTAAAAATACAAAAAATTAGCCAGGCATGGTGGTGCATGCCTGTAATCCCAGCTACTCGGGGGACTGAGGCAGAAGAATAGCTTAAACCTGGGAGGTGGAGGTTGCAGGTAGCTGAGATCATGCCACTGCACTCTCAGCCTGGGCAACAGAGACTCCATTTCAAACAAAATAAAATATTTCTGAAAATATTTTAAAGAATCACGTCAAAAACTGTAGAATCACATTTTAAGTCTCATGAAATTTAAGAGAGAGAAGAATAATTATTCTTAGTATCCATAATGGATTCTTTTCTTTCTATTACTAATTTCAGGTAACTTTCCCTAGCGAGCACTAGAACAATGTTCAGCCAACATACAGGTTGTCTCTCTCTAGTGCAGGGCACTCTGTTCGATTTTTAAAAATAACTTCTCATTCACACCAGCTGATTTAAAAACAAGCTAGGAAGCATTTAGGCCAAATGTGCAGGGACTTCGAGGAGCCTACATGTTTTGATCTTCTGTGACAGTACCTCCATTTTAATCTTGCTATTTTTCAAGACAGATTAAACATTGATAAATTAGTCTGCTGTGTTAGGGTTGTTTTGTTCTTATTAATGTATACTCCTGAGAAACTTATTTTATGAGCTTTCCCTTATAAATGAGTGTGAAAGTAACACTCTCAGAATGTAAGGCAATCCATCCAATATTTAGAAGTCATTCGCACCAAGGATTTCTTGAACGTTGTGGTTATACAGCTGTCACCGCAGTCTAAGTTGTGCAGATTTTACCAACGCAGTAAACTTCAGAGAACAGTGGGCTTTACAAGCGACAGACTAAGTAAGGTTCATTTTAGGTCTCCCACCTTAAGGAGGAAGGCGACCATAGCAGTTGCTCTAACCACCGGAGGGGGCCATTTCATCAAATTCAAGCCCGCCTATAATTAAGTAAAACTATTTTTTGTTATTGATAGGCTTCCCATCTAGTAGTGAGAAGTGCTTGGTTACCATTTTCAAATGAGAAGAGCTAGGACCCTCCCTTGGCTGGGGCTTGTATTGTGAGGGTGCCTCAAACCCTTGATCACCCCTATTAGGACTGAAATAGTACTGGCAGGAGCGCAGGGGATCCATGAATAACTCATCAGCACCTTCAGCAGCTGTTCATGTCACGTTATTGACCTTGCCCACAAGGAAATAAGTGCTACTTACTTTCGTATGGACGAACTAACACATTGCTAAGCTGCAATACTAAACACATTCCTTATGGAAAATGTACCCTTAAAGAAGCTCACGAAACTTGGGTGTAGGTGAAGAGGGATTCCTTTTTAAATTTACCCACGTTATTTCACCAGCATTTCTCCAGTATCCTTGGAGATACTGGTAGTTAAGAACAGGAGCTTTTTAGTCATATAATGGTTCTGCCCGTTTCAGTAGCCAAGAACAAAAGCCCAACTCGAAGTAGTTTAGTAGAGATAAAGAGACATACATTGGATCACATAGCTGAAAGACCCAGATATATACTCTCTTCAGGAACAGCCAGCTTCAGAATTTAATATCTTGAGGATGCTATTGCCTTATCTCCATCTCCTGGCTCTACTTTCTTGTGTGTTAACTTCAATGGCAGGCAGATTTTCTTCTCATGGTACCAGGTAGGCCCAGTCAGTTCCGGGTTTAAATGGCTCTTATACCCAGGGACCTCTTTTCCAATAGCTCCAGCAAAAGTGCAGGCCTCAGTATGGATCAGACCACCTTAGGACGTGTGTCCACTGAAGCCAGGCCTGCGTCCTGTGCTCTCCTATCACTACCAACGTTATAAAACCTGGAGAGAGAGAATGGTAAAACTGTGAATGCACGGAGCTGACTGCATAGAGTGAGAATGAGAAAGAGCTGGTCTCTTAAAAGCAAAAAAAAAAAAAAAAAAAAAAACTGACTGCTGAGACCAGCTCGGCTGGGGAGACCTGAACCCAGCAGTGCTAGAGGAATTAAAGACACACACACAGAAATATAGAGGTGTGAAGTGGGAAATCAGGGTTTCCCAGACTTCAGAGCTGAGAGCCCAGAACAGAGATTTACCTACATATTTATTAACAGCAAGTCAGTCATTAGCATTGTTTCTATAGATATTTGATTAACTAAAAGTATCCCTTATAGGAAACAAAGGGATGGGCCGAAATAAAGGGGTGGGTATGGCTAGTTATCTGCAGCAGGAACATGCCCTTAAGGCACAGATTGCTCATGCTATTGTTTGTGGTTTAAGAACGCCTTTAAGCGGTTTTCCGTCCTGGGTGTGCCAGATGTTCCTTGCCCTCATTCTGGTAAACCCACAACCTTCCAACGTGGCCATTATGGCCATCATGAACATGTCACAGTGCTGCAGAGATTTTGTTTATGGCAAGTTTTGGGGCCAGTTTATGGCCAGAGTTTGGGGGCCTGTTCCAAACACGTCCCCTTTCCTTGATTTGCAAAGCAATAAAAGCAAAGGCAGCTCTGTCATAGTGAGCTACTTCTCGCAGGAGTCAGGATCTACATCTGCAGACTATACAAAGACAAACAATACATATTAAAAGCACAATCATCATTGAAATCACAGAGCTTCCAAGTGTTTTTATCCACTTAAATGGGTTACTAGCTGCCAATCTGTCTGCAGCTCCTTTTAAGCACTCCAGTTCTCGGCATTAAGGTCAGGTGTGCCTGGGAAGCTTTAAATATTTGTTCTTTTAATTTTGCAATATCCAAAGACAAGTTTGTAGAGTGTCTTTCTAGATGCTTTTTTATTCTTTCCCAAATTTTGATCTGATTAAGAGCTATTAACAGTTTCCACAAATCCTTATATTTAGCTCCTACAAAAGGCCATATCATTTGAGGTTGAGGTGCCACTATACTGCCATGGTTCCAGAAAATAGGAACTTTTGCTGTACTTATCATTTCTACCCTCTGACCATTTTGTTCAGATCAGCTGAACATAGTGTGGCCATGGCATGCAGACTAAGAGGTGCAATTCAAGCTAAACATACCCTCAGTGGACCAATTAATAATGATTCCATAAGAATCGTTGTGCAGCACCTCTGCCTGTTCTGCAGTGAAATCTTCCTAAACAAGTACGTTCTTTTTTTCTGGCCAGGTTCAGTTTTGTTTACCAATTGGTTTTCGAGGGCGGTATGCCTCAATTATAGGAGCAGATTTATTATGGTAAATACTGAGATCAGAAAGCATGTGTAACTGTGTCATAGAGTGATTACATCTAGGCATTATTGCCAGCTAAGATTGATAAATATTCCCAATAAGTATAATTGTTCTCTGTGTCAGCCCTTATTGAAGGAATACTTACGGCAGTGGTGATAACTACTATCATAGCTACCATTAAATTACTCATTGTGACTGGCGGTCCCACTTTCCTCAGGTTTTCTTCTGCCATCTGTGACAGCTTCTTGATCTGTCCCCAGGTGGGTGGCTGTGTTCAACGGGTGTTGCTCATGACAGCTGGGATCCTCCTCAGTGTCAGTCTCAACATGGCTGCAACCAGAGAGTCCTCAGGATCCTCCCGGAATATCTTCCTCTGCATCTGGCTCATGATAAGGTTTCAGGTGTCTTGGTGGTATCCAAATCAGCTGTTGATTTTCGCCTGGAGAAACAAGCATAACCTCTACCCCAAGTTATTATTTTACCTATTTCCCAACTTTGTGTTATCGGATCTCTCCACCAAATCAGTTGTTCTGCTTCTGTCTTTGCAGCTGGTTTCTGTAGATGCTGTTTAGCTGCTGATAACATCTGACATTTGGGCAGGTTCAAAAATTTAAAGTTAATAATGCTAGATTCAACTGTGTATGAGCTGTTACATAATCCCTGTTTCTCCCCCTTTTTTGTTTTTGTCATTAGTTGTTTATCTGTATGAAATCATAACTGAGCATTTTTAATTAACTGTGTGGAACGAACCATGTATGAAGAATCAGAAATCACATTAATAGGCATATCAAAAGCAGTCAATACCTCAATTACAGCTACAAGCTCTGCTTTTTGAGCTGAAGTATACGGCATCTGGAAAACTTTACCTTTTGATCCAGAATAAGAAGCTTTACCATGATTAGACCCATCTGTAAAACAATGAAAACGCTTAGCAGGCTGCAGGTTATTTACTGCAGGAACTGTAAATGCAAACCGTTCACAGTCTTGCTCAGCTAAGGGGATAGTAAAGAAACAGTCTTTTAAATCTACGACTATTAAAGGCCAATTTTTTGGAATTATAGCAGGAGAAGGCAATCCTGGCTGTAATGCTCCTATAAGTTGTATAACTGAATTGATGGCTTTTAAGTCAGTTAACATTCTCCATTTACCTACTTTTTTCTTAATTACGAAAACTGGAGAATTCCAAGGGGAAAATGTTGGAGCTATGTGCCTATTTTCTAATTGTTCAGTAACTAATTTCTCTAAAGCCTCCAGTTTCTCTTTACTTAGCTGCCGTTGTTCTATCCAAATTGGCTTATCTGTTAAAGGTTCTGGAGGCTTAACAATGGCCACCATCAAAATGATATCCTAATCTTTGATGGGAACTTTGTCTTTTCACTTGAAGCAGTTCTTTCAAACCTTGCAAATATTTTTCTAGTCCCATACCAGGGACACACCCCAGTTCATGCATTGTATGTTGACATTGAGGGCTATATAATTGTTCTGGAATTAGAACTCGTGCCCCCCATTGTTGTAATAAATCTCTCCCCCATAAATTTATAGGTACAGGAGTTATAATTAGTTGAATGGTCCTAGGTTGTCCATTGGGCCCTTTACAATGCAAAATGTAACCACTTTGATATACTTCAGGGACTTTACCAACTCCAACTATGTTAAATTGAGCAGGTTGAATTGTCCACACGGACAGCCAGTGCTGTAGAGAAATGATTGAAATGTCTGCTCCTTTATCTACCAAACCTTTAAATTTCTTTCCCTGAATAGTTATTTCACAGGTAGGACATTTATCAGTAATTTGATTTACCCAATAAGCTGCTTTGCCTTGTTTATTTGTGCTTCCAAATCCTCCTGTTCGTTTAATTTCACTTTTTCCCATCCCCACATATGGCACAATCAGGACTGTGCTATGCGATCTCCTGGCTCTGCTTTCCAGGGAACAGAAGTAGATAAAACAATTTGAATTTCCCCATTGGAATCTGAATCAATGACTCCTGTATATATTTGTACCCCTTTTAAACTTAAACTAGACCTTCCTAAAAGTAATCCTATCGTCCCTGCTGGAAAGGGTCCACAGGCTCCTGTTGGGACCTTTTGCGGGAGTTCCCCAGGCAGAAGGCTCACAGGTTTTGTGCAGTATAAATCTACCGCAGCACTACGGGCTGTGGTGGAAGACAGACATTGTACAGGGGTGAGCAAATGGCATGAGCTGAAAATGCCCCAGTTTAGAATGGGCCCGGGACAGGCCCCTCATGGCATTTCCTGAAATCAGGTTCCCATCTTTATCAAACTTAGAGTGACACTGATTAGCCTAATGATTTCCTTTTTTACATTTTGGACATATTTCAGGCTCAGCAGTTTTCTTTTCTTCCTTATCTGGTGGCCTGACTTGCTGATATTTTCTACATATTTTTTTTAGTATGAATAGCTTGTTTAAATTCTTTGAGTAATTTAAAAGGAAAAGGCTCAAATATAGCTATAATATTTCCCTGTTGATCTGGGGGGGTGTATTCTAACAGGGAACTGCCAAACCTCTAAATCACCCTCTCATCTAGCTTGCTGAATTCCTGCCTGAATAGAACTAAGAGCGGTCACTCAAGTCGCTTCTCGAACAGTCACTGGGGCAACTACTTTTCACCCAGTGTCCTCCGGAAAATAAAGATCTGGAGGGTCAGGCCACTCTTTTTCTTCAAAATAATAATGAGGGGGTGCAGAAGGGTAAAGATGAACTTCTCCCTCCTTTGCCACTTTAGCGTTAGCTGGCAAACAAACCTGCTCTGTAACCTCTTCTTTTACTTCATTATACTCTCCTCCTTCTTCATCATTAGTGTGAAAATGTTCCAAGGTGGAACGAACCAGATCCCACACTTGTCTCATTGTTACTCTGATACTTCTGAGCTCCCCTTCTTACTCACCACGAGGATTGCTTTAAGAGTACTCAGGTGTCCTCTAGCTAGTTCCACGTTCTCCAACTGTCACTCCAGTGACCCTTCGACCCGGATTTGAGCTCCCACGATGGACACTACTTGCCAAGACCAGCTCGGTCGGGGAAAACCTAACCCAGTGGCACTAGAGGAATTAAAGACACACATACAGAAATATAGAGGTGTGAAGTGGGAAATCAGGGGTCTCACAGCCTTCAGAGCTGAGAGCCCTGAACAGAGATTTACCCACATATTTATTAACAGCAAACCAGTCATTAGCATTGTTTCTATAGATATTCTACTAATTAAAAGTATCCCTTATGGGAAACAAAGCAATGGGCTGAAATAAAGGGGTGGGTGTGGCTAGTTATCTGCAGCAGGAACATGCCCTTAAGGCACAGATCGCTCATGCTGTTGTTTGTGGTTTAAGAACGCCTTTAAATGGTTTTCCGCCCTGGGCGGGCCAGGTGTTCCTTGCCCTCATTTCAGTAAACCCACAACCTTCCAGCGTGGGTGTTATGGCCATCATGAACATGTCACAGTGCTGCAGAGATTCTGTTTATGGCCAATTTTGGGGCCAGTTTATGGCTAGATTTTGGGGGCCTGTTCCCAACAAAAGACATTATTTCTGAAAGAAGGAAGGGATGTTAGACACACAGAAAAGCTTTATGTCTCTTACAGTTTGTAAAGCACTTACCACAGTGCTTGGAACATAAAAAGAACTTTAAAAAATAGTAGCTAAAGGAATTAATAAAGTAATTATAATGATGATGATGATGACAAATTTTTGAGAACCAAATAGATGATGATACACTCTGAAGATAAGATCATTGCTAGTTATTTCAGTATAGAACACACTATTCTTTGTACAACTCATCAATTGATCTATTTAACTGCAAACTTGGATATAAATGATGTCAGTGCTATATGATTATTATTAAGAAATAATGAAAAGGCAAAGAAAGCATATTCAGTGACTCAAGAAAACTGGCATTTGGATGCAGATAATTTTGTGTTCTAGCAAATGGCTGCTTGAGTGGGGACTTGAGGAACATGTTTTGTTTTCCTGCTTCAGTTATTATGAGGTGCCATTGGGTAAATTTGTACCTCATTTACCTTTGAGGAAAAATCCTTGTTTCAGGCAGGCCCATCAAACATGACTGCCAACCACTGGGCATTTGTTCAGGGGGTCTTCGCAGCCTGAAGTGGATCCCTCCTCCTCTCTGGCTATCCAAAGCACTCTGCAATTTAAGGCCATCTCTGCTTTGCATAGTGCTCCAACTAGCATTGACCTCCTCTATCTCACAGCCCTGTAAAGTCACTGACAAAACCAGAAAACTTACTTTAGCGAATTTTGTTTCTATAGCACAATGTTGACCCTTCATCTTGCTCTTTTGTATTGTCCCTATATATTTTTCATGGTGTACCTCATTCTCCATGTCTACCCCCTTGCAGTTTGTGTTTGGTAATTCTGAAGTACCTACACATCTTTTAAACATGCTATACTTTGGCCGGGTGCATTGGCTCACGCCTGTAATCCCACCACTTTGGGAGGCTGAGGTGGGTGTATCACGAGATCAGGAGATCGAGACCATCCTGGCTAACACGGTGAAACCCCATCTCTCCTAAAAATATAAAAAATTAGCCGGGTGTGGTGGTGGGCACCTGTAGTTCCAGCTACTCGGGAGGCTGAGGCAGGAGAATGGCGTGAACCCAGGAGGTGGAGTTTGCAGTGAGCTGAGATCGCGCCACTGCACTCCAGCCTGGGTGACAGAGCAAGACTCCATCTCAAAAAAATAAAAATAAAAAATAAAAAATAAACATGCTATACTTTATCTTCTCTTTGCAAAACCACTTCCTGAATATGGAATGGGATCCTACACTCTGCCAGCCTTTTCCCCACTTTCACTCTTCACCTGATTACATCCTACTCATCCTACTTAGCTTAGATGTCCTCTCCTAAGTCTTCCATGACCCTAGAAGTTATGACAGGTGCTCCTATACTTTTCCAGAGCCTCTTCAGCAGTTCAGATAAACATTTTCTTTGTGAATATTACCAATGCAAAATCTTCAATAAGCCTTTGATCTACTTAGCAAGTCAAAAATAGATCACAGGAGAAAAATTAGAGAGCAATTTAATCCTAAATGTCATTGTACTCACTAAAAATACATGAGGAGTTCAACAAAAGAGAAAACTAAGGGAGGTTTTAGGGAATGGTGTGTTTTATTCATCACAGTATACTTAGCCCTGGGCTCAGTACTTAGAACGTATAGATAACACATATCAATACCCAGACAATCAAATAGAATAATGTGGACTTGGACAAATGCCCAAGGGATGGAGGGGAAAACAGAGGGAGGAATGGAGGGCAGGGACATCTAGTGCAGTGCTGAGTGCAAACTGCATTTGAACACATAGGGCTGAGTAGATTATTATTGTATCTGGTTTGCATTTGTTATAAAACCAGATGAATTATACCATCCTTGCTCTAAGGCAGAGGTAAAAAGCATCTTTAAAAAAGAGAAGAGGAAAAAATCAACCACAAAGTGGTATACGCCTGTAGTCCCAGCTACTCCAGAAACTGAGGAGGGAGGATCTCTTGAGCCCAGGAGTTCAAGACCAACCTGGACAAAACAGCAACACCAAGTCTCTTGGGAAAAAAAAAAAAAAAAAGTGTGTGGAGGTTTACAGCAAAGAGGATAAGGGAAGTAAGAATGATGAGCTACATCTACAGAATACTTTGTTTTATAGTCTTACTCCTAGAATGTCTAAGAACAAATATCTGAAACTGTCTGCAATGGATTCTGTTTTAAAGAAGAATGGTTTTAAATCAAGTCAAACACTTTAAACTTTGACTGGGGACTGAGAAATCACATACCTCTTATCCTAAACAGCATCTCTCGGACAAATCTGGGATGTATTTCCTATGAAACAGAAAACAATACATTACTGGTGTGAACCGTAATAGAGAGTTCTGGGAGATCTATTGTTTATCAAGCCATGAATCTGTATACATCGCTTGTAATGAAATAATCACTCTGCAGGAACTTAATACAGTCTGGGAATGATTCTTGAGTGTTGTACCCAGGGAACCTAATAATGAAACTTGAAGCAACTGTGTAAGAGGAACAGAAAAACAACCCAAGCTGTTATCTCTTATTGAGTCTATTTTCTCATAGAGAATCCTGAGAAAACAAAAGACATTTTGTTTGAAGTGTTTTTGCCTTCCTCAAGTAGGAGAAAAAAATTTTTTTTCCTTTGAAGTACTTCCAAATTAAACATTGTGAAGCGTAATTCTTCCTTTATATCTGAAATATTTACTAATTCTTAAATTAGAAAATTTTGCCTTTCAAAAAATATTTAATTAGCATCTACTTGTGCTTGGAACTAGACATTGTGGAGAATACAAGACAAATAAAATTACAACAGCATCACCTGGGAACTGGTTAAAAATGCAAGTTCTTAGGGTCCACCCAGACCTAATGAATCAGAATCTGCATTTTAGCAAGATCCCAGGTGATTTGTATGTACTTTATAATTTGAGAAGCAACATTGTAACTGCATATAGGGTTTTATTTTTGTTTTTTAATACTGTTGCCTGGATCCCAGTCCCAGAAATTTTTATTTAATTTTCATGGGGTGCAGCCCAGCCATCATGACTCTCCTAAATTGCGACAGAGTTTAAGAACAGCTGCCCTGCTGTCAGTGAAGCTACCCAGCCATTTTGATCCTTGCAGTCTAGGCTCTTCCTAAAATGCGGACTCGGATTCATTTGATCTGTGCTAGATCCTGAGAATTTGCTTTTCTAACAATGGTGTGATTTTACTACTCTTATATCTTCCATAATGCCTAGCTCCAGGCACAATTAGATGCTCATTAAATAATTTTTCAAGGCCTACCTACATTATTCTCCATATAATTATATGTTATGGCTACTTTTCACACTTTTTTTTAAATGACAGCACAAACTCAAACCTCTAAGGAATCGCAAGAAGGAAAATTAATGTTAACTTAACTGGTAGCAGGCTGTTTGTTATGTGTTGAATTGTGTCCCCTCAAAAGATATGTTGAAGTCCTAACCCCTAGAACCTCAGAATGTGATCTTATTTGAAAATAAATGTAATTGCAGACAAAATTAGTTAAGATGAGGTCATACTGGAGTAGCATGGGCCCTCAATCCAAAGTGACTGACTTCCTTACAAGAAGAAGAGAAGAAACACAGAGACACACACACAGGGCCATGTAACAACAAAGGCAAAGATTGTACTGATCAATCTATAGTCCAAGGAATGTCAGAGGCTAAGGAACCTCAAGAAACTAAGAAGAAGCAAAGAAAGATTCTTCCCTAGAGCCTTCAGAGGAAGTCTGGCCCTGTCAACACCTTGATTTCAAACCACTAGCCTCCAGAATTGTGAGGGAATAAATTTCAGTTGTTTTAAGCCACGCTGTTTACAATAATTTGTTATGAGAGCCCTAGCCAGCCTATCTTCTTATACTTTTACATACACTAGGGGTTTTTTGGGGCAGTTTCGTTTTGTTTTGATTCATTTTTGCATCCAGGACATGCAGGCCACTGCCTATGTATAAAAGTAAATTGATCTACCCACAGCTACCTCAAATTTGGTGCATGGTTTACTATTACAGATAGCAAGGAAAGGAATTATAAAGTAAAAGAAGAAACAAATGAATGAAAACAGTTCTGAAAAATGAATGAAAAGAGGGAAACTTAAAACCCCAGAAAAGAAAAGAAAATATACAGACACAGAGTTTATTATGAATAATCTTAAATTAGAGGGAAAGCACACGAGTTTGCAGGAATGAAGTTATTTCTTAACAGAAATACATCACTTTGTGATCATACTGATCTAAATTTAAATCCCAGTAACATATGTGTGATTTTAAAGAAGTCATATAATGTTCATGACTCTGTAAAATGGAAACACTACTGTTAATACTTGCCTACAAATGTTGGTGTGAGGATTATAAAGAGTTCAGCAGCCTGTCAGAAACATTCAGTATATGGTAACAATAATTGTTAGAAGACGGTGGGGTGGGGTGGCTCACGCCTGTAATCCCAGCACTTTGGGAGGCCGAGAAGGGTGGATCGCCTGAGGTCAGGAGTTTGCGACCAGCCTGGCCAATATAGTGAAACCCTCTCTCTACTGAAAATACAAAAAATTAGTTGGGCATCGTGGCGGGTGCCTGTAATCCCAGCTACTCGGGATGCTGAGGTAGGAGAATCACTTGAACCCGGGAGGCGGAGGTCGCAGTGAGCCAAGATCGTACCATTGAACCCCAGCCTGGGCAAAAAGAGCGAGACTCCATCTCAAG
>NW_012098100.1:225471-240318 GCF_000951045.1 Mandrillus leucophaeus
GACTGAGTCTCGCTCTGTCGCCCAGGCTGGAGTGCAGTGGCACGATCTCGGCTCACTGCAAGCTCCGCCTTCCGGGTTCACGCCATTCTCCTGTCTCAGCCTCCCGTGTAGCTGGGACTACAGGCGCCTGCCATCACTCCCAGCTAGTTTTTTGTATTTTTAGTAGAGACGGGGTTTCACTGTGTGAGCCGGGATGGGATGGTCTCGATCTTCTGACCTCGTGATCCGCCCTCCTCGGCCTCCCAAAGTGGTGGGATTACAGGCGTGAGCCACCGCGACTGGCCTGGAAAGGCTTTTAAAAGCGCGACAGGGTCCGTGCGCAGTGGAACTGAAAACAAACTTCCTTTCACAATTTTCCCATGGGCCTTCAGCAAATAAAACGTATTTCCTTTCAGTATATTAAAAACATGTCTGATCTTATTATTTCTAATATAAATGTCTGAGCAAAGACCACAATTGATGAAAACTTCATTACGTACATATATCTTTGTACAGAAAGAAAGAAAAGAATAAGTGAAATAGATTACTTTTAACCTTTATTGTTAAATTTCAAGATAAGAATAAATTAAATCCAAATTTATATTTTCAAACCAAGCAAAATTCACTACAATCCAGTATTTTCATTTGTTAAATGTTTATTGGACAAAAAGAGAAAAATAATAATGTTTATTCTACCAGGCATGAAAATGGTAAGTTTATTTCCAATAAGAACACAATACCTGTCCCTCTGGGGGGGGGGGGTGTGCGTGTGTGTGTGTGTGTGTGTGTGTATGTGTGTGTGTGTCAGAACTCCTAAACTACTACCAGGCAGACAAATAACTATATAATTTATTTAACCTAGAAAATTATTGTAGAATAATTTAATTTCCTGGGTAACTGGAAGAATATAGTCTATTTACTAGATTAGGGAGGAATTTACTTTGTTGGACCATTGGCTCATACCTCTATTACTACATTCTTTCTGTTTTATTATGATTTATCTCTTTACAGGGCTGAGTATCTATAAGATCCTGAAGAACAGGAAGTACCTAATTCATGGTTATATTCTCAGAATCCTCTAGCCTCTCAATAAACTTATGTTGAATGAACTATATATAAAACCATGAAGTGAAGTTCGGGAAAACTGCAAGACAAGGGACCTGCATACTGGACATTTATCAATTTTTTAAATTATTTCCAATGATCTAAACCCTCTTCATATGTTTAAAGAATGTCCCTCTGTATAAAGCTAGATACTCACTTCCCTGAGCCCCTGGTAACCGGATCTCCCAATAAGCTACATCTTTCAAATTGGGATATCATGACACTGACAAGCAGAGACACGGGGGCATCCATCATGTTGGTGGCAGAGGCAGCCTTGACTGACACATTCATTCTCCAAGGGGGGTAGTGCCACCAGCATTATCTATCCAACAGGGTCCAGAGGTCTGTGAGAGTTACACCAGTGACCTCACAGGACTGGCTCTGAAATATGGTGCTGCCTGCAGCCCAGCAATCCCTTCTTTCAACTCCTTTCTGATCCTGGCTCTCTAACCTTCCTGGAAATGTGAGCTGTGAGTTGTCAATCTTTTTTTTTTTTCCTGCCTAAATCACCCAATATTTATTTCTGTACCCATAACTAGAATCCTTCTGAGTCCAGCTGGGCTTCACCACTATTCAATAGAATGGCAGGTTCACCTAAGTACTATGGGATTTTAAAAGATTATTTCTTTAGAAACATCACCATTTTTGACTATATGTCTAAATTTCCTTCTGGCTCTAAAATTCTTTGATTCCATTGGGGCAGTTTCAGTAAGACATATAAATACCATGTGTGCCTTCCAGATGAAAAGATCAGACACCACGATTTTTACAGTGCTGCTGTTGTCTTTTAAGAACTTTGGTCAGTAGAGAAGTTCTGGACTTTTTGTGATATAAATTATATTAAGGCCAACCCTGAGAATTGTAAAACATCTATGGACCATCAGCTGACCACATCACATATACCACTATATGTGTTACTGAGTTGAGGGAGAAACATGTTCTTTGAACTCCACTTAATAATGATCTGTAGAGCTATTTGTTCAAGTGCCCTCAAGGGAGTTAAGTGTACCAGAGTGTATTCTCTTCTTATTCATGACTGTCACATGAATAAGAAGTCATTCTTGTCTAAGAAAGAAAGACACTGGCAATTCAGTTGCACAATTGCCAGGAGTTTTTTTGTTTTGGTTTGGTTTTTAGCACTTATGTAAAAGGAAATCTCAAAGAAAGCCAAATTACACAGGGCTGGTTACCTGCCATCAAGCTGACTATGGTTATCTTGTTTCCCTAGACTTTATTCTAACAAAGGGCTCATGTACTTTGACACTTATTGAGAAAAGGTGCTAATTTTCTTTTCACTTACACATAAGTTATTTCTTCTAGATGAGATTTAAACAGGAGATTAGCATAAAATCCTTGGCCTTTCTTCTATTTCTCTAATGTAGAAACATTCAACGGATCTGATAAGAGCATTTTCTTTGCAATTTGACATTGAGAGAGCACCTTGGAAGGGTTATTATGAAGACCAAGCTGTTCTCTAAGTTTCATGCAGAGTGAATTATATTCTGTGACCTGTAATGAATTCATAGAAGCGTCAAGAAGACAGAATCCATATATTCTAAATAGCATATTTCCCAAGCTTTTTTTACATGTAGAGAAGAATATTATTCACTTAAAAAATACACTTCCCCCTTTTTTCATTTTTGCTCTAAGAAAGGGTTAGGAGAAAGTATGTGAACTACAAAATGCTAGTCTATTCAGATTCTCATCCCCAGATTCTAAAGAATAACAAAACACCCAGCTTTCCATGACAGTCAATGACCAGTTAGTGGACATCAAGCAATGTTATGCCCATTTTGTTTCAGCACTAGCTTTAGTGATATGAAGAATAACCTTTACAATTAGGATTTAAAGCCCTCGAAAATCTTGAATTCAAGCCATAAATGCTTGCAGGAAGAAGAGCCTGGCAGTTGCTACAGCCTTTCTCCTCTGGAGCCTCTGGGAGTGCAGAAGCAGAGGGACAGAAGTTGGGATAGAAGTCAAGGACAGAAGGGATGGTGATAGGCCCTGTCATTCCTTGTTATCTCCAGTGGTCAGCACCCAAAGACATTTTGTTGTTATTGTTGTTATTATTATTATTATTTTGAGTCAGAGTCTCGCTCTGTCACCCAGACTGGAGTGCAGTGGTATGATCTCGGCTCACTGCAACCTCCATCTCCCAGGCTCAAGCAATTCTCCTGCCTCAGCCTCTCAAGTAGATGTGATTACAAGTGTGTGCCACCATGCCCAGCTAATTTTTATATTTTTAGTAGAGACAGGGTTTCACCATATTGACCAGGCTGGTCTTGAACTCCTGACCTCAGGTGATCGGCCTGCCTCAGCTTCCCAAAGTGCTGGGATTACAGGCATGAGCCACCACGCCCGGCCCAAAGACTTTTTTAATTGACCTTTTTTTTCTGCCTGAGTAAAGGCAGAAATTGAACACAGTGAATCTGAACACAGGCTTAAAAAAAAGGTTCTGAATGAATCGAACACAGGTTAAAAGAAAAGGAAGGGGGGAATATGCAAGGGTGACTCTATTATCCATCTAAAGAGTTGGAGTACAGAAAATACAGAATGGACAGCACTCAACAATTGAACAGAAAAAAATAGAAATAAATGAAATAATCGTAGGTAGGGTGCAGTGGCTCATGCCTGTAATCCCAACATTTTGGGATGCCAAAGCAGGAAGATCACCTGAACCCAGGAGTTCGAGACTAGCCTGTGCAATGTAGCAACACTCCATCTCTAAAGAAATTTTTTTTAATTATGTAAAAAAGAAAAATAAATAAATAATCTTAGGCCTGAGAGACTTATTTCTACACCAAGCAGGAACCTATGGAATTATTAGATACTTGATTACTTAGGCCAACAACCCCGACTATATTTACTGTTTATTTGGGTAGAAGCTGTGTCAGTCTTCTATGATCCTACAGTAATCATTAGCTATGTCTGTCACTCACAACACCACCCACCACTCTTAGGTTGCACCCTCTGCATTGTTGCCCATGTTTCTCTCCTATATTGATGAACTAACCCGGTATTTCTTCAGAACAAATGTAGGCCATTATTAAATGAATGTCCTACAAGTTTAGTCTATAGGTATGAAAAATACCTGGTTTTATTTTATGGCATCAATTTGTGATGTTAGAATCACCTTCAACAACAATCATTTTTTGAACACCATAAGACTTCAAAATGCAATTGAAGGAATGAGGGGCCTGGATCTGATGAATTTAGGCTTGAATTCCAGCCTCATCATTGATCAATTTAACTGCACCTCTTTTCTTTTTTTTCTGTCCAAGTATGTTGTGGGCAACCTCTAAGATAGCCCCCAATGCATACCTTCTGGTATTCATGCCCTTGTATAATTCCCTACCAGTGTGGGTTGGTGGAACCTAGTGCATTGCTTCTAATGAATAGAATGTGGCAAAAGTGGTGAGCTATCACCTGCAAGCTTAGGTCACATAAGTAATGTAACTTCCATCTAGTGCTGCCTCTCTCTCTCTCTCTCTCTCTCTCATACACACACACACTAATGTCTCTGACCAACAGCCAGTAATGAACTGAGGTCTGCCAAGAGCCACATAAGATGGAAATACAATTTACTGAAAGCTTGGAAGTGAACCTTCCATAATTGAGCCTTGAGATGGCTGCAGCATCAGCCCACATCTTCAGTGCAGCTTTGTGGAGGACCTCGAAGCAGAGGACCCAGCTAAGCAGGGCCTGCATTTCTGACCCACAGAAGCTGTGAGTTTTAAGAATGTGTGTTGTTTAACCTGCTAAATTGGAAACTGGGGACTGGGTGGGTGTTACACAGCAGAAAATAACTTAATGCAAATAAAAATAATAACACCTCTATTCCAAGATTGTTGTGAGGGTTGGAGATGATGTATGTATATCTTATGTTTGTCACAGAGCCTCTTCTTAAGAAATGGTAGCTCTCACTATTACCAAGCCTCCTCTATGTGGGGGGCTACTGTCTGCATCACTTACCTATCTATAATTTTTAATTCAGCCTAGGTTAGAGAAAAAATGGTCACCTTCAACCTCAAATTAAAATAAATTTGAAACGAAGGGAATTGTTTTGTGTGGAAAGGCCAATTGGCAGATATTTGAAAAGCATAGACTCCACTGAGGCAATAAAGGAAGAAAACAAGATTGTATGGAAAATGGGAATGTCTAATATGGACTAGTATTTAATACCTTAAGAATAAGAACCTCGGGGTCAGGCGAGATGGCTCACACCTGTAATCCCAGCACTTTGGGAGGCCAAGGCGGGCGGATCACGAGGTCAGGAGTTCGAGACCAGCCTGGCCAACATGCTGAAACCCTGTCTCTACTAAAAATACAAAAATTAGCCAGCCTCGGTGGTGGACGCCTTTAATCCTAGCTACTCAGCAGGCTGAGGCAGGAGAATTGCTCGAACCCTGGAGGCGGGGGTTGCAGGGAGCCGAGATCACGCCACTGCACTCCAGCCAGGGTGACAGAGCAAGATTCTGTCTTAAAAAAAGCAAAAATAAGACCCTCAAACATCCTTCACTGACTTAACAACCTTTTAGGGCATGGTCATTTTCAAACATTTAATGTAAGTAGTTGAAAATATTAATGATCAAAGAGTTGTTTATAATTTAATTGGGGTAGAAAAAATTAAATTTATAAAAGGAAAACTGAAGAAGAGATAGTAAAAATGTGAAAAGGGCTACTCAGAAAGGCAGTATAACATCAGGAGAACATCCCTGAATTTGGAATGAGAAGTTTTGCTTTCATTCTTCCAAAAAAAGATGTATTAAGTACCTACTGTATGCCAAGCCCTTTTCTAACTTTATAGTTTCTGGGCCTATCACTGGGAGTCTGTTTTGTTGTGGACAAAACAGACTTAAATGTTGCCTTCATGGAGCTAGTGGAACATGAAACAAAAGTATATTTAATTACAATTACAGTAAGTACCACAAGGAAAATTGCAGGGTGTAATTAGAAAATGACAGGAGGTACTTACACTGAATTGGAGGGTTTAAGGAAAGCCTCTCTGAGGAAGTGACATTTAAACTGAAGGATGGACATGAGTTAGCCAGGCAACTGGGTGACGAAGAGCAGCGGGGAGGAATATTCAGTCAGAGAAAACAGCATGGCAAAGGCTTTGAAGCTGAAACAAGCTTGGCATGTTTGAGGAACACAGAGGTTCATGGGCTAGAACATGGTAGACAGAAAGAGGGAGGAGAGTTGAAGAAGTAAACCACACGGACTTTTGAGCATATCAGGCCGTCAGTTATTGTGGCATGGAAGGATTTAAAATATAACGATGAGATTTATTTTTAGTAAAAGAGCACTCTGGTTGCAGTATGGAAACAAATTAAGATTAAAAAAAAAAAAAAAGAAAAGAAAAACTGCAGAAGAACCTAGTGTCTGGACCTAGAGTGGACACAGTGGAGATGGAAAGAAGGAGATGGAGTAGAGATACGATTGTAAAGACAGAATCCAAATGACTTGGTGATAGACTGGATATGGGAAGTAAGAGAGAAAGAAAGGGTAGTCAGGGAATGCTCCCAGGTTTGTGGTTTAAGCAACTAAGTAGGAAGTGCTATTTAATAGATGATTAAAAACTGGAGCAGAAAGAAATTGGGAAGGAGGACAGAGAAAGAGAAAATTTTCCATTTTGTCCATTAAATTTGTGATGGCTGCAGGACATTCAGGTAAACACTAGAAAGCTGCTGAGTATGTGTACCTAGCAAGAAGAAGTCTGACTCCTTTTCAGTTGGAAACTTTGGACAAATTACTTATAACTCTGAACTCCATTTCACTATCTGCAAAAGGAAACCCATCATCTGTTTGCCTCAATAGGACAGACAGAAAGACAGATGAGGCAGCATCTATGAACGGTCTCTCTAAACTATAATTCAGTATAGATGTGCAAGAGCACTTAGTCACAGATAACTTTTCACGTTGATAAGGGAAATGTGAAATAAGGGCATACACTAAGTTTCAGCATTCCCATGTACCCTAACTGGCAAATATACATTCATTTATGGATGGATGGATGGAAGGAAGGAAGGAAGGAAGGAACAAAGGAAGGAAGGAAGGAAGGAAGGAAGGAAGGAAGGAGGGAAGGAGAAAGAGAGAGAGAAAGAGAGAGAGAAAGAGAGAGAGGGAGGGAGAGAGAAAAACAAAAGAAAAAAAAAGAAAAGCAGGAAGGAAGGGACAGAGGGATGCAGGGATGGGGGGGTGTGGAGGGGAGGGGAGAAGGGGATGAGGAGAAAGGGAGAAGGGAGAAGGGAAGAGGGAGCAGAAAGAAAGGAGGCAGGCAGGAGAAATAAGCAAAAAAAATTAGCCATTTTTATGCTCACATATTTGTTAAATGTTAACTTTTAAGAAAAAAGGTAAAATCGCTGGGCATGGTGGCACATGCCTGTAATCTCAGTACTTTAAGAGGTCAAGGAGGGAGAATCACTTAAGCCCAGGAGTTCAATACCAGCCTGGGCAACATAGTGAGATCTCTTCTCTACAGAAAATCAAAAAATGAGGCGGGGCAATCACTTGAGCCCACAAGGTCGAGGCTGCAATGAGCCGGGATCGCACCACTACACTCCAGCCTGACCCAGAGTGAGACCCTGCCTCAAAAAAAAAAAAAAAAAAAAAGTAAAATAATGACTCATATGCAAACATAAATGTGTCAAAGATTTATTTTAGCCCATTAATGAGGAACTAGGAAGGCAAAAACAGTAACAGCACTACCCAGTTCAATGGAGAATCCAAAGAACAGACAAACATATGCATATAGGTGTTCAGGAAAAGGTTAACACAGCAATCTTGGGTTACTCAAACCCTGCACATTCCAAGAAAAAGGACTGCTCCTTGGCTGACATCCAGGAGGTGACCTCTGAGCTCTCTTGAAATCTCCCACCTGCCTGGAGTGCTTTTGAAGGTCTAAGTCGTTGAACCACACTGCATCAGTTGTTGAACCACACTGCCCTCTGGAGGTTGGAGACTGAGTAGCTAATGTTGTCCTGTAGCCGCTACATGCCTTTGCCACTAACCCCAATAAAAATCCTTGGACACCAAGGCTCAGATGAGATTCGTAGGATGGAAAAATTTACATGTGTGTCACATTGTTACTGAGATAATTAAGTGCTGTTCATGCAACACCTTTGGGAGAGGCCAACTGGAAGCTTGTGCCCCGTTTCTCCTAGATTCTGCCCTATCCACCTTTTCCTTTTGCTGATTCTAATCTGTAGTCTTTCACTCTAATAAACCACAAACATGAGTATGACAGCTTTTTCTGAGTCCTGTGAGTCCTTTTAGTGCATGAAGCCTGAGAGTGGCCTTGCAGACTCCTGATCTGTGAGGGCATCAGAAATGCTGAAAACGAATTTACATCTATTAAAGATGCCTTTTACAGGATGGACGAAGTTCATTTTCATTTCCACTGAACAAAATAACTTGCAATACTATCCACTTTTTTCAATTTAGAGAGTTGTAAAATAGATCCAAAACAATGAAAGATATAGACCTTTATAGACTGAAATAACTCTGGAGGATATACTAGACAAAGCACAGCATTCTATTGAAAAGACACTTAGTAGTATTTTTGCTCATTTCAAAGACTTTTATAATTTTTTCTGACACATGTATTAAACCAGTACTTCTTAAGGAAGTCCCTGGTCCTGGCAATGAGGACTCTCTCAAGGCTTAAATTAAGTAGAGTAGTTGTTTTTTAAAGGTGATTCTCATTGTAATGTATTTGATAAAATCAATGTCATTTGATTTTCCAGTTTATGAACCATAAATTTCCTAATGTAAAATAAAAATCTGTTCACTGTATCTTCTTGAAAAGGAGTCAGTTTCAGGTTATTTGAAAGAGCAACATGTTTCCAAAAAAGTAGGATAAATATATACATATACACACACACACACACATATATGTATTCAAAACTGAAGAGTCTTAGAGACTAAATAGACTTAAGGCTTTACCTTTACTGTCAAACAGTTATTGAGGTTTAGAAAACTTCTTTAATGGTATAACTTAGAGAACATCCTGAATAGAACAAATCATCCTTGAAGGAGATGCCATAGTAAGGCATACTAACAAGACCACCTGAGTTTAAAAGACAAGGGAGGGAAGACAGAATCAAAATGTGAAAAGTGATTGCAGGAATGATAGCAAGGCTGCAAACTGCAGGATCATGAACTCTGGGGGCAACATTTGAAGCCTGCTGTTCAATGATCCCCACATCAATCCACTTTAAAAACTAACAAAATTATGGCACTTATCTATCTACCCCAAAGGTTGACCATTACCTACAGGATAAATTTCTTCACTTGATATACAAAGTTTGTCCCAAACCTCATTTTGTGCCATTACTTAATAAATATCTTCTACTCCAGCTACCGATGGTTCCCAACTTGGAATTACCTGTGGAGCTTTTAAAAATCTACTGCCCAGGCCTTCCCTTGGATTGATCAAATCAGAATCTCCAGGAGGTACAGCCCAGGCATCAATGTCATTTTACAACTCTCTGGTTAATTCCAACGGGCAGCAAAAGTTGAACACTTCTGAACTAACAGTTTTGAAATCGACATTTTGGAAAGCCAGGAAAATGTAGCTCTACTGATTCTTCTCTCTTAAAAAGTAACGGTAAAGTACAGCTAACTTAGGTTAAATTGTTCCTTTGTAATATTATTTCCAAATTATTTAAAAGGCTTTGCATATAGGATTAAAAGCTATAGAACATAGTTTAACCTCTCATTCAACAACCAATTCCTTTCCAATCAAGTCACATTCTTTCTATCTCCATACCCGCATAGACTCAGTAGAGTGGAAATGACAACAGTGCTATGAGCCACTCTTGTTTACTTTAGTTCCTATCAGCAAGTACTATACAGAGTTATCAGGTGTCTGTTAAATATAGGCTTAGGAAAATGACTGCTATTTCCCTGCCAAAGACTGGCTAGGCAAATAACAAGGGAAACTGATATTAAGACATGGCATTTAAAATAGTGTTCATGGACCTTTTCTTCCTCACAATCTTTATCATTTTTTTAATAGTACATGAGTGCCACTAAACCTTTTTTAAATTTTTTTGAGGGAAAAAAAAGGAAAGGAAAAAGGAAAGAGGGGAGAAAGAAAAGAAGGAAAGGGAAGGGAAAAGGAAAGGGGAAAGAAGGGAGGAAGGACAGGAGTGAGGGAGGAGAGAAAGGAAGAAGAGAAAGAACAAAAAGAAAGGAAGGAAAGAAGAAAAGGAGTGAGGAAGGAATAAAAGGAGGAAGGAAGGAAAAATGGAAGGAAGGCATTGGAATAATTCAAGTGTTAATCTTGGATTTTACTGTGTAAATTATTGCAAAGAAATAGGTCTTGGGCTTGGCACGGTGGCTCATGACTATAATCCCAGCACTTTGGGAGGCTGAGGCAGGTTGATCACTTGAAGTCAGGAGTTCAAGAACAGCCTGGCCAACATGGTAAAACCCTGTCTCTACAAAAAAAGACAAAAAATTAGCTAGGTGTGGTGATGCACGCCTGTAATCCCAGCTACCCAGAAGGCTGAGGCAGGAGAAGCACTTGAACCCAGGAGGTGGAGGTTACAGTGAGCTGAGATCATGCCACTGCACTCCAGCCTGGGTAACAGAATAAGACTCGGTTATGTCTCGAAAGAGGAAGGGAAGGGAAGGGGAAGGGGAAGAGGATGGGGAAGGGGAAGAGGAAGGAAAAGAAACAAAAAAACAAAAGAAAAGAAAAAAGTCTTGGGCAGTCTCACAGGAAAGGCTCTCTAGTTTTTTGGCTATCCCCACCTTGATATCTGTACCTTTTGCTTTTTTTTTTCCCTCTTAAATAACCTTCCTACCTGAGATCTTTCATAAAATGTTTCATAGGGCAGATAAATTGCAAAAATCATATTATCTATTAGCATGGAGAAATACAAGGTACATATTATGTATAAGTAAGTAAAACAATTGACTATTTTAATTTACTCAAGGCTGAACTTTTGCAGTCTACTTCCACGCTAAGCCGATTTAAGTGTCTTCTTTTAGTTCTACTATTGCTAAAGTACTAAGTGTTTATCTAGTCTCTCCAGAATATACATTGAATTTTAGGCCCAATTTGTACCCTAGTCATCTCAACATGTTCTTGCAGAGGTATTCCTCTCAGTTCGTTCTTTCCTTTTGGGGGTTTGCAGCTCACAGTCATTTTTCCTAAACTACTTCAATGGTAGATTTTTTAAAAATATATGTTCTTTTCAGT
This sequence comes from Mandrillus leucophaeus, assembly GCF_000951045.1. Classification (NCBI taxonomy): domain Eukaryota; kingdom Metazoa; phylum Chordata; class Mammalia; order Primates; family Cercopithecidae; genus Mandrillus; species Mandrillus leucophaeus. Next base: position 236,765 of record NW_012098100.1, read on the forward strand.
CTTCAGTAATAGGGTTGAGTCCATTGACTTCTGCCTTTTCCCATAACACTCCCATCTTTAAACAAAATATCCTACTTGAAGAGTTCTGCTTTCACAAACTTTCCATTTGTTCTTTCTCAATCAACCCCTAAATTTTGTCCTGAGGGCCACTTCGTGGTTTCAAGTTGTATGTCCCTTAAAACAGCAGCTTTATCAAAGCCCACATTTATTAGATTGGTGCAAAAGTAATTGTGTCTTTTTGCCATTGAAATAGCAAACACCGCAATTACTTTTGCACAAACTTACTATATCAAAAGAGGATCCTGCCTTCTTTGACAATTCTCCCACACTGTGGAGAGAGGAATTTTTATAATAGTCTTAAGACCAGTAGAGTTGTCTAAATAATCTGAAGGACATAAAAGAAAAAATCTAGTGTTGATTTTTAAAAAATTTATAAATGATGGGGAAGAGGATAAAAGAAAGCTTTAATAACATTGGATAGCAGAAAATAGAGGTAAAAAAGTATTAAAATGAGGGTGATGTTCTTTTGAGATTAGAAAACCTTGGAACAAGAGGCAGAAATGAAGTATAGTTCCTATAAGCTTTTTTTAAAAAAAGCATTATATGGTATGCAATGTATGAGATTCAAGTGGAATAAAACAGACAAATAGAATTATTTGTGATTTAAAAAAAAAAAAAAAAGCTATTTTAACAAGTAGCTTAAGAGTACTTCAACTTCACCAATGAAGGCAAGTGAGAAAAAAGGCAACTACAAAAGCCAAGCTCAATTCTGCCATCTACTGCCTAGCAGTAAAACCATGTGTGGGGGAGACCTATGTCTATTCCAGTACCCAAGGTCATTGCTAGGGCACTGACACCCAGTTAGAGAAACATGGGATGAAAGCCACTGAGATTATATCCTAGAGATGCAGCAAGGTTTCCATCAACATAGAACAGACACTGGGTTTGATTTAACCCCTTTAATAATTAGACCAACTCAGGGTTTCTAATATGGTGTATGTATAACTAATTATAGTCCACCCCTTTTTAAAACTTCAACACTATTGGAGTAAAAGCTCAATTTATATAGCCCCTTTGAATAGTCAACAACATTATGGAAACACAGCTGCCCCTATTTTAGTTTTCTCAGTATCTCTTGGACCTGAAAGTAACAAACTGTGTCCTCTTTGTTCATTCTTCAAGGGAAGATGGATCTTTAGATGTTGGAATAGGAGGTGAGGAACAGTATTCCAGGCTTTCTCTGCTCTATTCTTCTTAAACAGTGTTGTCATTAAAGGACAAAATTATAGATAACATAATTGGAAAGACGGTGTGGTTTTGCCTCCCTAAAAAAAGAAATGACTTTCATATTAAACTATTCTTCAAGTCATATTTTGACAACAAAACTCATAGCATATTTTATTTGTAGTCAACAACAATAGCTTTTGATTGTATATAAGAAAAAAAGCAAGGGATCACATTTTCTATCTCTAGATTCCTAGTTCTGGTAGTGAGAAGGAACACGATAAACTTTAGCCTAGTAATTCTGCAACTATCATGTGTTGATAATTTTTTGTCAGTTGCCTAAACTTTAAAGTAAAAAACAAGCATTTTGAAAAGATGGATTCAACTTAGGAAGCCACGGTGGGAAAATCACTTGAGTTCAAGGGTTCAAGACCAGTCTGGGCAATATAGGTAAGACCTATCTATAAAAATAAAAAATAAAAATAAAAAAACAAAGAAAGGAATATAAAAGATTGATTGGAAAAGTAGTGATTAAAAGCCCAGGCTCATAGTCAGGAAAGTATGACTTCTGATTTCTGGCTCTATTGCTCATGAATTGTTCAGCCTTGTCAAGCCTTAGTTTCCTTCTCTGTAAAATCCTCCCCTATAGGATTACTATAAGGATAAATGAGATCACGTATGTAAAGAATTTAGAATAGTGCCAGCATAAAACACATCTTCAATAAATAATAATCATTATTGGTATTTTTATAATCAGTTAGACTTCTACTTTTGATAGTCATAACCATAACCCCATACTTCTTGCGATATTTTATGACATCCAAAAAATGCTTATATTAGTTCATTTAATTCTGTTTAATCCTCACAACCACCTCTGAGACAAATAGGTATGAGTATATACCTCATTTTATAGACAGAGGAATTGAGAATCAAAGAAGTCAAATGGCTTGCCAAATAGTTCACAGCTGATGAGGAAGCTTCAAACAGACCCTGGCACTCACATCTGAGTTTTGCTATGCTGCTGCAGCTGCCCTGAAGAGAGAAGATGTGACTATTAAAATGTCTAATCTTGCTCAAACTGGTCTTGGTGAGAAACATTCTAAGCCTGATTACTTTTATCCTGCCCTTCCTATGTCCTGAGGCAGAGGGTTTCAGTTACTAAGAACTTTTTCAGTCTCTAAGAAATAACTGACTCATAATAACCCATTATCTAAGTGTGTAAATCAGTTTATGAATCCACTCCTACATTGAGGTTGGTTTACAAGCATTGAACAAATGCTTGGATGCCTCACTCGTAAAATTCCAAGTGGCACCTGGCTGTGATTATGCTACTTTCTCTGAAGACTCCTATCTACAGAAGGAAGTCCAAAGTTCAAAACTCATGGCCCTTCACTATGTCCACCTCTTTCTCTAGCCACTCTCCCCTGACCACTCCCCAGAAGTACCCTGTTCTCATAGCATCATGCCTTCCTCCTTCCAAAGTCTACCTCCCCAGCATGTGATTCAAGGCTCTGCTCATGAGAGGTGACAACATGCTAGCAGCCCTAGCTCTCAGCACCTCCTCGGCTTTGGAGTCCACTCTGGCCTTCAGCCCGCCATGGCACTGTGGGAGCCCCTCTCTGGGCTGCCCTAGGCCAGAGCCAGGGCCCTTTGCTTGCAGGGAGGTATGGCGGGAAAGGTGCTGGCGGAAACGAGGCTGCGCATGGTGATCGCAGGCCAGCTTGAGTTTTGGCGGGCGAGGGTGCGTGCTCATCGGCCGCACTGGGAGCAGCTGTCCGGTGCTGCCGGCAAAGGGCAGTGAGGGGCTTAGTACCCAAGCCAGCAGTTGCAGAGGGTGTGCCAGCTCCCCCAGCAGTGCTGGCCGTCAGGCGCTGTGCTCGAATTCTCGCACGGCCTCAGCTGCCTCCTGGCAGGGCAGGACTCTGAACCTGCAGCCGGCCATGCCCGAAATCCCCTCCCACCACCAGGGGCTCCTGCAAGGTCTGAGCCTCCCTGACGAGCGCAACTCTCCCCTGCCGCAGCAGCGCCGGGTCCCATTGACCACCCAAGGGCTCAGGAATGCCAGCGCAGGGCTGGGACTGGCGGGCAGCTCTGCCTGCAACCCCAGCTTGGGATCCACTAGGTGAAACCAGCTGGGCTCCTGGGTCTAGTGGGGACTTGGAGAACCTTTATGTCTAGCTAAGGGATTGTAAATGCACCAATTGGTACTCTGTGTCTAGCTCAAGGTTTGTAAAAGCACCAATCAGTGCTCTGTGTCTAGCTAATCTAGTGGGGACTTGGAGAACTTTTATGTCTAGCTAGAGGATTGTAAATGCACCAATCAGCACTCT
>NW_012098100.1:240823-241631 GCF_000951045.1 Mandrillus leucophaeus
AAGGAAGAAGCTCCAAACACACCTGAACACCTGAAGGAAAAAACTCCGGACACACCATCTTTAAGAGCTGTAACATTCACTGCGAGGGTCTGCGGCTTCATTCTTGAAGTCAGCCAGACCAAGAACTCACCAATTCCGGACATACTCAGACATCCATCCTCTCTAAGTCTCACATTTAGCAATCTCCATTTCAAGATGAATTGCTTTCTCATCCAGGCTCCCATGGCAGCTAAAGGAAATAAAAATATTTCAGCCCCAAATATATTTCTTTGACATATTTTGTGATAGCTGTCAGAGGGTCAGTAAATAGAAATGGCCCTGCAAAGCTGTCTTTTGTGGGGGAAATTTGCATCATTAGACAATCTGCATTAACGCAGCCAGGCCTTCTCTAGTCCAGATCTAGGAAAGATTAACCGAGAGTGTGACATCTTTTAAAGATCCAAAAGAAACATTGTCCATTTATTCTCTCTGAGGGCTGCTACCTGTGAGGTTTCATCTCCATACCAAGACCACTTTTTCTAGCCAAGTCTCTCCTCCTCTCCCTCCCATAACCTGTCTCACCACTAAAATCTGATTTACCACCATAACCTAGTTTTGGCCATGCTCCGAGCTCCTGTTCTTTCTCTAACCTCAAGGTGATATACAAGCTCCTACACCCCACTGGGGAGCTGAATCTTCATTCTGAAGACTCCTGTGTCATGGGAAACTATGATCAAACCCACTGGGAAGAATGAACAACTCCAGACATGCTGGCTTTAAGAGCTGTAACACTCACCATGAAGGTCTGCAGCTTCACTCCTGTCAGCGA
>NW_012098100.1:243186-259598 GCF_000951045.1 Mandrillus leucophaeus
GCACCAATCAGTGCTCTGTGTCTAGCTAATCTAGTGGGGACTTGGAGAACTTTTATGTCTAGCTAGAGGATTGTAAATGCACCAATCAGCACTCTGTGTCTAGCTCAGGGATTGTAAATGCACCAATCAGCACTTTGTGTCTAGCTCAGGGATTGTAAATGCACCAATCAGCACTCTGTGTCTAGCTCAGGGATTGTAAATGCACCAATCAGCACCCTGTCAAAACGGACCAATCAGCTGTCTGTAAAACGGACCGATCATCTCTCTGTAAAACGGACCAATCAGCAGGATGTGGGTGGGGCCAGATAAGTGAATAAAACCAGGCTGCGGGAGCCAGCCAGGGGCAACCTGCCTGGGTCCCCTTCCAAGCTGTGGAAGCTTTAATCTTTTGCTCTTTACAATAAATATTGCTGCTGCTCACTTTTTGGGTCCACGCTGCCTTTAAGAGCTGTAACACTGCAAAGGTCTGTGGCTTTACTCCTGAAGCCAGTGAGAGCACACAAACCCACTGGGAAGAATGAACAACTCCAGACATGCTGGCTTTAAGAGCTGTAACACTCACCATGAAGGTCTGCAGCTTCACTCCTGTCAGCGAGACCACGAACCCACCAGAAGGAAGAAGCTCCAAACACACCTGAACACCTGAAGGAAAAAACTCCGGACACACCATCTTTAAGAGCTGTAACATTCACTGCGAGGGTCTGCGGTCTTGCCAAACTTGTTTGACCATAGTCAAACAAGTTGACTATGGAAAAAACATAGGAAAAAACTCCGGACACACCATCTTTAAGAGCTGTAACATTCACTGCGAGGGTCTGTTCTTGCCAAACTTGTTTGACCATAGTTTCTTTTAGTATCCTTTTTCTCCTATTAATCTGCCTTTTGTGAACTGAATTTTTCAGGGAACCTTCTGAGAGTGAAGGGGAAGCTTTCCCTTCACCCCTACACAATTTGCCACATTCCTCTTTCCTACACTTATATTTCATCATCAATGTTTGTGCATCTGGATTATCTACTGGACTGAAGACTCCTTGAGAGCAAAAATCCCAACCATTTAACTTTAGCGCTCCAGCAGCTGGAATGCAAGCGTTTGATCTGTGAACTATACTGGGTTTACCAGCCGCAGGTGGCATGCTAAAATTAATGAATATACCTCCTCGGATATCTAAGGAAAACAGATCTTTGCAAATCTCCGTGTATCTACTCAGAGAGTTCCACAAAACTGCCAAATGCCAAGCCAAAGGTAGAAGCATGATCAAGAAAGAGAGATGATGCCACACAAGGATGGGGAACTTAAGTATGAAAGAATTGAATCGCTTATAAATTACATAAACCAAAAATAAAATTCTAAGGTCCCTCAACCATTTGGGTGAACTTCCTCCTCAGTTAGGTCTTTTAAAACTTAACCTGAGAGACTGTTTCAGGCCATGACAGGAAGTGGGGGGTTAAACATGCTTCATTATACCTCTCCAGCATTAACATCAACACAGATTTTAAGTCTGATAAGAAACATTTTGCAATCTATTTTCTCTGATGCTTGCTAGCTAAAAGCTTCATCTGCATAGTAAAACTCTGGTCTCTACAGCTTCTTATCGCAACCCAGACATTCTTTTCTATTGATCCCAGGTCTTTAGACAAACTCAACCAATTGTCAACCAGAAAATGTTTAAATTTACCTATAGCCTGGAAGCCCGACTTTAAATGGTCCAGCCTTTGTTTACAAAACTAATGTACTTCTTACATGTATTTGATTGATGTCTCATGCCTCCCTAAAATGTATAAAACCAAGCTGCACCCCAGCCACATTGCACACATGTTCTCAGGACCTCCTGGGTCATGGTCACACACATTTGGCTCAGAATAAATCTCTTCAAATATTTTACAGAGTTTAACTCTTTTAATTGACAATTACATTACAAAAAAACAAAATCTTTCCATTCAAGTTTTCAGCAAGTAATCATAAAAATTTAAACAAATCAGGGTTACAGTATATTTAATATTTTGTCTTTTGATCATTGTACAGCTTTGAGTGAACTAAAGGAATTAAAAAATTTATCTTGTTTAAGTCTCAAAACAATTGTTGGTATCTCTGTTAAATAAATTTTTGGACAATAATTTTAAATATTACAGTCTTCTGGGTAGTGTAGTTCACAGAATAATTTAGAAAACACGTTATCTAGATTTACAGTATGGACCTCTCAGGTAAGACAATAAAGGAGGAAAATCTTTTTAGGTGCCCCTATTTTTGGGAGCTTAGAATTCTCACTTATACTTTCTTCCAACCATGATGAATGGGTAACTCTTTTGCTTTCTTTGATTTTTGTTTAAACCTCTTAATTTTTTGTAAACTTTAAATCTATTATTCACCATCTCAAAATTTAAAGTATATATGCTCCTATCTTTAAAACTGCAAGTCTTTTTCTCCATTATTATTATTATTATTGTTATTTGAATTACTGTTAACCTAGGCTCTCACCAATCCATTTGACATTTACCCACACATTTTCCTGAAGATTTAATTTTAAAAGTTCTGTAAAATTACTGCATCTCCAAAATAACAGCACATCCATAGCTGTCTATTGAGTCAGTTGTATTTCTAAAAGAAATATGTTATTTCATGGCAGCTTCCTTGGTAAATTTCTGGTAGTCACTAGAAAATGAAAGGAAGTGGAAAAGGTCGGGGAGGGTAGAAAATAGTTGCGGAGAAGAATCACGGGTTATCACATACTTGAAAGGAATAATCCTGACAATTCAAAACTTCACAACTCTTTTTGTCCCCATGCTCCCTAGTGAAAACAGTCTGTGTTAGTCAGAAGCAAACTCACAAAGCTCATGAATAACTTGCATTCTTATGCTGGAGAACAGCCAATTACCCTGGGACCAAATTCCTGTTTACTTTGTAGTGAATGTGGGAGACAAGCTGCCTGCCAGTAGCTGTTAAGGCAGTAAAAACACATCCAGAGGCTATCACAAGGAGGAAATCACAGAGCAAGTTAATTTGTGAACTTCAAGGACAGAGATTAAATATTGTGCAATGAAGCTAATATGGTGGCCTTGTCTGAAAGTAGAAGAATCTGGTCTGAAAAGCACCCTTAAGAGTTAGCACGGTATTTGCATAATGAGTGACACATCGTTGTTTCCAGATTTGCTTTTTTAATGATTGATATCCTTTAAAATTTTCTTCCAAAAAGGTTATTGATTCCCTGCTTGGGAAATGCAAGTTTGTTTTACTCTTGATTCTCTCATTCTGATATATCTGGTACAGAGAGTATTAAAGCCAAAAGGACAGTATTTGGGGTAAAATTTGGAAAATCTCAGACCCAGTTTGGAAACCAGGACAGCTCATTGTACCCTGTTGTTTTATAGAGCTGCCATGTTCAGTGTTTCGGGGACTTGAGACTGCTCTGAGATCTCTTATTTGCATTCAGAACTTGAGTAGTTTTTGACCAAGGGGAAAAAATGAGAACTGCCAAATCTATTAGCTTGCCCATAACCCCAAATAGTGTACTATAGTGTCATACTCTACAGAGAAAACAGCTTACTCTTTAAATCCTAGGAATTACACACTAACTACTGGGTCACTATAACCTCACTATGATACCCTTAGGTCACATGTTGTGAATTTTACAGTTGTTTGGACATAGAGTTTATCAAAAATTAAAATAAAATAAACCTTTGGATAGAGTATAACATTGGGGCTCAGAAAGCAATAACCCAAACACTGGCGCTATGACAGGCTAAGAGGCCTTAGACACAGCCCCCAAATCAAGGTCCCTCTATCTTTGCCTTGTCCCACAGCCCTTGCCTCAAGCACAGGGAGGGACTCTCTCTGGAATTTCCTTATCTAACCAAGAAAGCTTCTTTCTAAGAGAAATACAATTGTCTTCCTCCCTTCTCTGAAATCTCATTATCTGTCTCAGAAAAGAAGACTAAGGAATGCAACCACAGGGAGATGGACTTTTTCACAATATAATGCCAGCCTCTAGGGCTCATTCAAATTCCAAAGAGAATCATTTACAAATTCATTGTTCTCCCTAATAATCATTTGTGGTCCCTCAAAGGAATTGCCTACAGTCCCCATCTCTCCTCTCCCCTATGGAAGAGAGTATATAAACTTCTGTACCACATTGGGTTATTAGGCAATCTTTCTCCTTAAGTTCCCCAGTGCTAACCATGTTAAAATAACGTGCCTTTTCTCCTACTTATCTGTCTTTTGTCAACTGATTTTTAGTGATCCTTTGGAGGGTGAAGGGGAAGTTTTCCTTTGGTTCCTACAATAAGATGGACCAATATTATACTGATTTTCAATGCCATAGCTAATCATATTATATTGACGTTTGTAAAACTAATGAAACCTACCAAGATTAGGATTATGGGAGGAGCCTGAATTCTGCTAAAATGTAGGTGCTGTTTCTACAATCCCTTCCTGCTCAGGAGTCATGTGGCCAGAAGTCACAAGATTTGTTGCTTCCCCAGCTGCACCTATAGGTAACATCACTATTGTAGAACCTAAGATTGCTCTTTTGAGATGTTTTTCAGACTTACCCAACCTGCACTAGTCACTCATGACTCATCTGTCCTGTGGGCCCCTACCCACCCCACCACCGCCCATCCAGAGACAGACTCAATGCACACAGACTATTTTCCACACCTCTATAATTGCATCCCCAGCCAATCAGCAATACCCATTCCCTAGTTCTCTTCCCACCAAACTATGCTTGCAAAACCCTAACCTCTGACCCTTCAGGAAGACTAATTTGAGTGATAACTCCAGTTCTTCTGCATAGCTGGCCTTGTGCTAATAATTAATTCTGTACCACAGTACCATAGTCTCAGTGAACTGGTTTTGTTTGTGCAGTGGGCAAGAAGAACCAGTCAGGCAACTACAGTTGTAATGCCATGGAAAATTGAAATGCATCTTGCACATGTCCCATGTTGGAAGAACTTAGAGGTGTTTTTCAATGTTTATTAGAGAACATGAGAAATAGCCTGCCAGGCCCAGAATCCAGAGCTTTATCCACTAGCACTTTAAATCTAGTCAAATGGAACATACTCACTGGTGCTGAGAGACCTAGGTGCCTAGGGAAAATGAGCACAGCAATATACTAATAGAAGACAAATATTCAATCAACTATAAAGCTTTAGGCTTTAGAAAGACACAATCTTTTTATGGTTTAGTCGTCATCATTTCGCATTCAGATTTATCAATTAAAATGTGTCATTTTTATGCTGTAGTTCAAATGTTATTTCCCTTCTTGAAGGACACTAAAGACTCTAATCAAAAGATTATTAAAGTCTATGCATAGTTCAGATAATAAATAAACCACCCACCAATTTTTCTCAAAAGTATTCTTTTTCTTTTTGCATACTTTTCTGCCCTAAAAGAGACACTGTTTTTAAATTTCACCATGTCACAACCAGAAAAAACATCAATTAAGTTTCCTAGTATGGAAGCCCAACCTAATGAAGTGTATTTGTTTATTTATTTATTTCTCCATTTCTTTCTTTCTCTTGTTCCTTTTAAAAAATAAAAGAAAATCCTAAACTGCCCCCTGACACCCAACTGACTAAAAGGACCTCCTCTCAACCAAGGGGAAAACAGAGAAACCTTAAACACTGAGTTCCTGACCGTGATGGGATGAGAGGTCAGAGATGCCTTAGCATGCCCCTTCCTTATTGATCTTTAACCAGAATTCTTTCCTAAGGAGTAAGCAGAAACCAGCTCTAGAAAACAAGAAACAGACAACTCATTTCTTTACCATCTTCTGCCAGTTATCTGAGGCTGCTACCAGACTCCACCTACCTCTTTGCAGTTTCAACATGACAATTCACCAGTTTCACAATGCACCTCTTACTAAAAACTGACCACCATGTCTAGTTTTGAGCCACTCACAAAGGATGTGCAGTGTGGGTTTTTGTGTCTTCTGCTTCACCTTTTGACATCAGAGGGCTGAAAACGCCACCCTCAGATCATGCTAACACCACCATTTTTTCAACATGTGACTCATGAAAAGGCATGAAGCTCAATTGCACATTTGCATATTCTCCCTTCATAAATACTCATGACGTCCCTTTAGCTTATTGAATATGTATATTTGGCTACCGTATTCAGTATGAATTCTTGTCTTACATTTTACCTTCTTGAAGTGCCTGTTATCAGTTTCTGTCAGAGACTACACTTCCAAGCCTGTCAAAATGGCTACCTGTAGGCTACAATCCTTTATAAGAAATAAAGTTCGGCTGGGCGTGGTGGCTCAAGCCTGTAATCCCAGCACTTTGGGAGGCCGAGACGGGTGGATCACGAGGTCAGGAGATCGAGACCATCCTGGCTAATACGGTGAAACCCCATCTCTACTAAAAAATACAAAAAACTAGCCTGGCGAGGTGGCGGGCGCCTGTAGTCCCAGCTACTCGGGAGGCTGAGGCAGGAGAATGGCGTGAACCTGGGAGGCGGAGCTTGCAGTGAGCCGAGATCCAGCCACTGCACTCCATCCTGGGCGACATCTCAAAAAAAAAAAAAAAAAGAAAAAGAAATAAAGTTCTTTTTTCCTTTTATGAACCTCCTCATTCTTCAATTGACAATCTCAATTTTCCTGGTGACAGTGATTCCAAAGTATCATAGAAAGGCTTGGTTGTTCTTGCCATAACTTTCAGAAGTTAAAGTGTCCTAGTTTTTATTTGGAGCCAACTATGAATATCGGACATGAATTTATCTTAACCCTTTTGTTTTTGTTAAGCTGTTTGTTTATATTTTTAGCTTGTGACATGTCTTGAGATAATGAGTTCCATGTCCCATATGAGAGAAAATCATTTATCTCTTACAGATAGAGTAAATAGGCCAGGAAAGGAAAGGTCCAGGACATAGTTTTATGTCTTGGGAATCCAGACCTGGACCTGGCCTTGAAGCCAAAGGACTCTGGGCATCTGAAGAATATTCTGCAATTTTTGGTTCATTTGCTTTCCCCCTCCAGGGCAGAACCTGTGTCATGGTACTTTCAGCACAAAACAGTATCTAGCATATACTAGACCTACAATAACTGTGCTGTGAAAAACAATGAATGAAGAGATGGATAAATGGAGGGAGGGAGGAAGGGAAGGAGGTCTGTTATGAGGAACTGGAGGAAACATGAATGAGACAATTTTCCCACTTCATAATTTTGGCAATATAATATGTTTCTGTACTAAATTCTCAACTCCTGAATTTCCCACAAAGCTCATAATTTATATATTTTATATATGTGTGTATATACATAAATATATATATATTTCATTCCAGAAGTCTGCTCTTCATATTTTACCTTTAAAATATGCTTATTGTTTTGTGTATATTCCTTTGCTTTAATAATTAAAGTAGAAATATTGTAGCTGAGAATATAAGAAAATATATGGTTAAAGTGAATTTACAGAAATAACAACTGATTGCAAGAAATATATCATTTTAGCCTGTAATCCCAGCTGTTTGGGAGGCCAAGGTGGAAGGATTACTTGAAGCCAGAAGCTCAAGACCAGCCTGGGCAACCAAGCATTTCTACAAAAAGTTAAAAAATTAGTCAGGCATGGTGGTGTGGACCTGTAGTCCTAGCCACTCATGAGGCTGAAGTGGGAGAATCACTTGAACCTAGAAATTTTAAACTGCAGTGAGCTATGATTATACAACTGCACTCCAGTCTGGGCAATATGAGACCTCATCTTTATTAATAATAATTATGAATAAAATAAATAAAATTTTAAAAAGAAATATATTATTTTAGTTACTGGGCATAGCTATAAACAGGAATAAGCAAGAAAACAACTTAGAAAAAAATAAAAAAAAAAATAAGTGGGTTGGAACAGCAACAGGGCAGCACTGACTAGGGAATAATTTCCATCACGAGCTACAATACTGCCTAGTTTGGGAAAATCAGTTAAGTTATGATTTCCAAGTTCCTCATCAACAAAATAATTAAAATAGTATCTATTTTGCAAAACACACAAAATTGGAGTAAGGATCCAAATTAGATGATGTTCAAGAATTAATCTATTATCTTCCCTTTTGCATGTTTCTCAAGAGCAAGAATTCTGTTTCATTTACCTTTGTACCCACAGTTTCTAATACATGCTATATTAGTCTGTTCTCATGCTGCCAATAAAGACATACCTGAGACTAGGTAATTTGTAAAGAATAAGAGGTTTAGTGGATTCAAAATTCCGCTTGGCTAGGGAGGCCTCACAATCATGGCAGAAGGCAAAGGAGGAGCAAAGGCACATCTTACATGACTGCAGGCAAGGGAGTATGTGCACGGGAACCGCCCTTTATAAAACCATCAGATCTCACTATCAGGAGAACAGCACAGGAGAAACCCGCCCCCATGATTCAATTACCTCCCACCAGGTCCCTCCCATGACATGTAGGGATTATGGGAGCTACAATTCAGGATGAGATTTGGGTGAGGATATAACCAAACCATATCACATGTCCAATATGTAAATGCATGAAAGTTTTTTTAGGTGTTTTAATCATTAGGCCATAGATCGTCAAGCTGAGATCAGAGAAGAAATGCCAAAAACAAAAGGCAAATTTTTCAAAGTCAACATTGGTCTCTGTGTGTGTGTGCATGAGTGTCATGAGTATAGTAATAAACAAGAAAGGAAAAGAGAGGAAATTGGGGCAGTTTGAGTAGGGTAGTCAAAGCATTATCAAAAAGAGATACAGCTGACCTGAGCAACATGGAAAAACTCAAACTCTACAAAAAATAGATATATTAGTTGGATGTGGTGGAATGCACTTGTACTCCCAGCTACTCAGGAGGCTGAAGTGAAATGATCACCTGAGCCCAGGAGTTCGAGGCTGCAGTGAGCCATGATTGTGCCTCTGCACTCCAGCCTGGGTGACAGAGTGAGACACTGTCTAAAAAAAAATAGAAGACACATAGCTACCTGATTTATTATGACAGCGGCATTAAAGACATTGTGAGGGGAAGACAGATTCCATTTGTAAAGGAGGGAGATCCAGCTGTCTGAAGGTAGTGAGTTATTTCAATTGATTATTCACAGTGAGTTACAGATCCAACTACCTTGTTCTACTGTTTCCCTGCTTCTCAGTACTGCACTTGACTAATTTTTTAAAAAAGGAAAAGGAGGAAAAACAAAGAAACAAGGGAAAGGCATCCCCTCCCCCACCTCTCACCTTTCTTATCCATTTATCCAATGTATGCTCTTTTGTCCCATCATGTCCCATCTCCTGAGTGATGCTCTTCCCAATGGCTTTATTCCATACTGATTTCTACCGTCTCTCAACTCCTAAATATTTTTTTAATGATTTCCACCTCTCTGTGTGGCATGTACCCCCTGCTATTTTCTCATTGCTTCATCTCTCTGACATTTTGTCAGTCTGCTAATTGTCCATCAAAATCCATTCTTCCCTTCTTTTATGGTTTCTATAACCCCTTGGAGTTAGGCAGCTAAATGATTATGTTCTTTCCAATGGAAAGAAAGTGAAAGTAATGTATGCCACTGCCAGGCTGGGCCCATAAAGCCTCCCAGCAGTATCTTTCCATCTTATTCCCCCTTCCTGAAACCTGAATGATGTCAGTGAAGACCAGAGCAACATGTTGAAGATGGTGGCTTTCCAGCAGTTTGGGTTCCTGAATGATTACAGTGAGCGAAGCCTTCCACCACCCCAGAATAATCAATAATAACCTTAACAATTACCCAAGGGAGAAATAAACTTCTACTGTTTTTGAGATATAACACTTTGGTTCTATTTGTTACAGTCTACCCTAACTAATAAAGATAGGTATATCTCTTCTCTCTGTCCTCCAAAAGACCACCAGGGTGGCTAAATAGTAGAAAGGAGAGCGTTATTAACAATGTCAATTTGCAGACCAGGAAGAGACAGTCTCCAGAATGAACCAAAAATGCTGTCTTCGAAACAGGAATAGGTAAGTCGGGTTTTATGCCTCACAGCATCTGTATTACTCGATAGAGTCATACATATTGAGCAGCTTTAGGGAACAAGATAAACGTATTTATTAAGGGAGTCAAGCACATGTGCAATGGGGGCACATATATGTAAGATACATCCAATGCTCACTTTGGGGTAGGGTTTTAGGATTAAAATGAGGTGGAATTTGGCTTTTTGCATCAAAAGGTGAACTACAGGACACAAAGACAGTTTGTGCACAGCCATTATAAACGGACTGAAACTGGTTTAAGCTCTGCAGTTGCTTATTAGAAAAGAATGTTTGCAAGGCCAGTCCCCTGTCCAATCAGAGTTGTAGTGGTTTGGGATGTAAGTCAGAGTTAGGAAAGCTCTGACAATTTGGCTGATATTTCCTATTGTTGGATAATTTAGCAAGAGTGTGGTTTGTTTTTGTAGCCATAAGAATTTAGGAAGTTGCCATGCCAGCCAAGCCCTGAACTGTCAACCTGTAGACAACTTTTGTTTCTTTAACCTTAGGCTTCATTTCAGTTGATAAAGGGGTGTCTATTTGGGTCTGTCAGATCATATCTCCAATTAGATAACATTTCTTAATCATACTACCCACTCCAGCACTATGTACATAACAGGTAAATGATAAACACCAAGATTATTGATATTTTAAAAATTAAAAATAAATATTGCCTGTGAACCCAGAAAATCTGAGACAGGTCTCAGTTTATTTAAAAAGTTTATTTTGCCAAGGTTCAGAAAGTGTGCCTGTGACACAGCCTCATCAGGTCCTGATAACATGTGCTCAAGGTGGTCAGAGCACAGTTTGGTTTTATACATTCTAGGGAGACATAAGACATCAATCAACATATGCAACATGAGCATTGGTTTGGTCTGGAAAAGTGGGACAACTGGAAGCAAAGGCGGGAAGACTAGAAATGGGGAGGGGGCTTAAGTGGATAAGAGACAAATGGTTGCAGTCTTTTGAGTTTCTGATTAGACGCTCCAGGGAGACAATCAGATATACATTTATCTCAGTGAGAAGAGGGATGACTTTGAATAGAATGGGAGGCAGGTTGGCCTTGAGCAGTTCCCAGCTTGACTTTTCCCTTTAGCTTAGTGATTTGGAGTCCCCAAGATTGATCTTTCTTTCACATGCCAAATTAAAAATCGGTGAAACAGAGAAAAAATAGTATCACAGCTACACATCTAGGATGGAGAATAGCATTTGTGATGAAGTAGAAAATATGGGAGACCCGCATACTGCTCTAGAAAGATAGAATTTAAGAGATACTAAAAATATTATTGTTACTATCTTCTTAAGTAGTATTCCTGTGCTTCCTAGAACTGCTAATAGAGATTCAAAAAAATTCAGGTTTTTGGTAAAGCATATGGGTCCTTTAAGAGAAAAATTATGCTTCTTCTCTTAAGATATTCATCATCAGAATCTTTGAAAATGAAATATTAGACATGTCAAAAACCATAAACAGTCATAAATCCTATGGAAACTACTGAGCTGGAATTTTTTTCAAGTACCATTGCATAGACCAGAGGCCTTTGTGCCTGCTGACTTGTATTATTATCTGGATGATCTTAGTTTGCATTAATGTTTATATCATAATTTAAATAGGGCTTTTACCTGTAAGTGTTATTTAATTAAAAATGCCTCTGGGCACAGTGGTGCACACTTCTAGTTCCAGTTACTTAGGAGGCTGAGGCAGGAGCATCACTGGAGACCAGGAATTTAAGCTGTGGAGAACTAGGATTGTGTCTGTGAATAGCCACTGCACTCCAGTCTGGGCAGCAGAGCAAGACCCCGTATCTTCAAAAATATAAATTATTGAAGATCTATACATTCTCGAATCCTTGGCAGATATGATGAGATTTCTACAGACTAAATTGCCAGCAGTAGCACTATAAAAAGCCACTGAAAAGCAATTGGTAACAACTCTTCCTAAAGTTGAAACAGATTTAGTATTTACATTGATCTCTAATCTATTTAGTCAAATATCACCCAGTCTAAGAGTTCTATGTTGAGAGGTCTGTAATCTCTCTGAAAACAAGCAAAATTGAGCATCCTGTGCAGGGACTGTAGGGCTCTTGACAATTCATTGGCTCAAACATAGATCCTCAACTTCTCACTGACATGCTGGTAAAACAAGTTGGCTTGAGTGCCAAGAAAGGGAAAACTAAAACAACAACAACAACAGCAACAAGCTGAAGTACAAAGAGGTTTGTCTCCTGTCCTTAGTGGACTCAGAAGGAGGCCCTCTAGGTACAGAGGCAGAAGTGAGATATTAGGGTCTACTGTATTCAGAATATTTCTACTAAGAGACTGGGAATGGGAACAGTGGCATTTGTTAGCCAATTACAGAAGAATCCACTTATCCAAAGCATGTTTAAAAGGCTAGTGTAGTTCTAATACCTAAATCCAGCAAATTTGATTAATTTGTGAGATTTTTGAAGGTTAATTTCTCCAATGTTGTCAACAGCATGGAGAAAATATTGTTTGTATTGCAGAATTACCTTCCTCATCCCAGCAATCTAATGTTGGAGATTTCTCTGATGACGCATTTCAAGATTACCCACTACAGTTGATACTTTTGTATCCTCAGGTTCCCCATCCACATGAATTCAACCAACCATGGATCGAAAATATTGTTTAAAAACTAAAACAATAAAAAGTAAGAACACATCAGTTAAAAATGACACAAATAGGCTGCTCTGAATGCAGTGGTGTTTACAACTAACTGATCACAACCAATACAGAGTTCTTTTTCTCCACTCCCACTGCTTCACTTGACTAGCCTTAAAAAAGTAAAATAAAGTAAAAATAATACAGTACAACATAACAGCTATTTATATAGCATTTACACTGCATTAGGTATTATAAGTAATCAAGAGGTGATTTAAAGTACACAGGAAGATGTGGTTAGGTTACATGCAAATATAGCCAAGTCCTGCATGACAACATTTGGGTCAAGGACAGACCGCATATTGTATGGTGGTCCCATAAGATTATAGTACCATATTTTTACTGTACCTTTTCTATGTTTAGATATGCTTAAGTAGATAAATACTACCTACATTTGTGTAAGTATACTCTATGATGCTCATTCACACAACAACAAAATTGCCTAAGGACACATGTTTCAGAACAAATTCCCATAGTTCAGCGACAGATGACTGTACTATGCCATTTTATGCAAGGGATTTGAGCATCCTTGGATTGTGGTGTCTTCACGGGTCCTAGGACTAATACACTGTGGATACCAGGGGATGACTCTATATGGAATTTATATTGGAGCCCTTGTACTTCTCAACTAAATCAAATTTATTATTTTAGTAGCTCAATAAAATATCCTTACAACTGAGACTATAACACATCATGGCACAAAACTTAAATTGTTTTCACTATAAATAGTGGGCAAAGTACACATAGAAAATTTGTGTTGGTAGACACTAAAGAGCATATCCTTTCAATGTTCTGTCCTGCTAGTTTTTTTTTTTATTCCAGAAAGTTATTTGATAACCACATAACATCTCAAGAACTATTTGGGTTTGAATTTCAGCTCTAACTTATATAAACTCTGGGCTCTTAGGCAATTTATTCAACCTTTCCTTACCTCAGTTTCCCATTTATAAGATGATTAATAGATATGCAGTACTGGTTTACATATAGTAATAGCTCAGTGAACCACAGAGATGACCCCCCAAATAGAAATTCTATTCCATACTTCTGTCCTGTTGAGTTAATTGCTCTAGCACAACCATAGCACCATTTAAATATTTTGTGGGAATCTTAAACACAACATGCCCCAAATCACACTCATCATATTCTGACTGAAAACTGGTTCTTCCATTGTCTCCATTTTGTTTTCTGAATTTGCTATAATTCTCCAATTTAAGCTAATTGGAAGCTCAAGTTGCATCCCCCATTTTGGTATAGCTACTACATAGTTTTCTTACTCCATTTTAAGTGTAAAAGGATTTCAAATCTGAAATCTGGCACAGAATTCTGTCTGCAGAGAAAACTGCACAGAAAATTTGTAATGGGATATTTGAAGAAAAAAATGGCTTATCCTGAACAGCACCAGAAGTTTCATTTTTCTCTATACTGTTGTAACTCAGCAGATAATGTTTACATTTGTATATATGTCTTTCAACACAAATAAGTATGGTTGCTAAATAATATTATGCCACTAAACTTCTTGTTTAATGCTTCTTCCTTATGATTCATTATAATTGTTTAATGCTTCTTCATTATGATGTGTTAGAAGTTTTTCAAAAGTTTATACTTTGTCTCTTAGACGCAATTAAAAAAGAAATAAACACGAACTCCCCAAATGAGCCACAAAAATAAATCAGCATGTCTAAATTTCAGAATGAGAAACAAAGATGCAATTCTCTCCTCAGACCAAACACAGCAGAGATTTTCAAACTGCAGAGGTGCCATAGAAAAGTCTGAATTCTCAAGCATAGTGAGCTTAGACTTTATAGCTGAAATAGAAGGTCAGAGCATTAACAAAACATTAGAACCTCACATTTAAAGACTAGTATGAGAAGTTTTTGTTATTGTGCTAAGACCCTTATACACATGATTTCTTCTAGCCAATACAGGCACAGATTCAACAAAGATGGTGCCTTTTGTGAAAGGTATATATATTGTGAAAACAGAACATTCACCTTGTCTTCTGACATTGTAAAGACCACCCACATTTGCACAGATGCTGCTGCTGTAGTACTTTCAGGCAAGGCCAAGTCTTCTTGAAAAGCTGGTCATGGCCCAGTGATCAATGAAGAACTCAGGGACATCGCAAAACTCGAGACTATAAGGTAGGAGAAAGACATTAACCCCTGGCCTGAGAATGAGATTAGAACCTTAACATGCCTCCCGTTAGACTTAATTCAGAGCAAGACTGAACCTCAGTGAACCAGTCACTGAATGGAAATCACCATACTTTCCCTTCCCCACTGACCTTTACCACTCCCTGCCAGATATTCAAATGAATTCAATCGTAAAGAGATTCTCCCCTTTAACTCTTTTTCTTTTTGTGCTAATTAACATTTAGATGTTTTTTTTTTCTCATAATACATAAATTTACTTGTTTCTTGAGGCCCATCTAGAAAAATCAAAATTCAGCCAAGGCATCAACATATCATAGGAACTGTTTCCCAATCTCCATAGCAGAGGATAGCACATGGAAAATTCTTAGGAGCTGTAAGCAATTCAGATAAAAGTCTAAAAAGAGGGAGGCTGGATTCATATATTCCTCTTTGAACCTCAAAGGCACACAGTTGAGTTAATCCTACTTCCTTGTCATCACATGCTATCTCCACAGGCTAACAGAAGCTCTCATCCTTGTTTAATGTATTTTTTCTCTTCACTCCCATCCCCATTCCCATTTTCCTTCCTCCTGTAGAGGCACTCATTCCATTTTGTTTAATGTATATCAGGTATATAAGTATCTCCAAAAAATTGGAATATTTGCTTGCATCTTTATACATTTTAATCCAGGTAAATGATACTACGTCATTGCTCAAATTCCATTTCTTATTTTTTTCACTCAGCACGGAATTTCTAGATGTATCCATGTTGCTGCATGTATATTTAAGTCATTACTTCTGACTGCAGTGGAATATTCTAATGCATTCTTCCAGTGTGTCCTTTATCCATTTTCTAGTAATAAACACTTAGTTGCCGGCTACCACAAAGATGGATTGAGTATTCTAATACATATGATGGGTTTCTCTGGAGTAAATAAACAGGAGTACACATTTTGGCTCAAAGAGTATATACAGATCAAATTTCCCTCTATGCTGCCAGATTGCTTTTCCAAATATCTGTGCCAGTCTGGACTCGCTTGGGAAGTGTTAAGTGTATTCCTTTTGTTGTTTACTTTTGCTTTTGTTTTTGAGACAAGGTCATACTGTCATTCAGGCTGGAGTACAGTGGTGCAGATGTAGTTCACCCAGCCTTACCATCCCAGACTCCAGCGATCCCCCACCTCAGCCTCCTGCCTCAGTCTCCCTAGTAGCTGGGACCACAGGCATGCACCACCACACCTGGCTAATTTTTTTTATGTTTTGTAGAGACAGAGTCTTGTTGTGTTGCCCAGCCTGGTCTTTAACTCCTGGGCTAAGCAATCCTCCTGCCTTGGTCTCCCAAAGTGCTGGGATTACAGGCATGAGCCACTCTGCCCAGACAAGAGTGTACTCTTAACCAGCATTTGTATCATCCAACATTCTATTTATTGTCAATCTGATCTGTGTAAATTAGGAACTTTAAAATTATCATTTATCTAATTGTAACCATAATAGGTTCATTTGCCTGATATGCAGTGAGTCAATAAACTGAGACACTTGGGATACAGCAGAGAAAGAGTTTAATAATTGTAGGGCAGCTGAATGAGGAGACGAGAGGAAACTTCAACTATGTCTCCCCAAGAGTTTTGGGGTTGTTTTTTTTTGTTTGTTTTTGTTTTTGTTTTTGTTTTTGAGA
>NW_012098100.1:261383-270125 GCF_000951045.1 Mandrillus leucophaeus
GCCTCAGAATCAAATAAGCCTCAGAATCAATTTTAACTTGTCTTGGGTTCCCTGCCCCCAGCACAGGGAAAGACTCTCTGGAATTTCCTTATCCGACCAAGAGGGCTTCTTAACAACAACAACAAAAGCAAAACAGGAAATCTCTGTCTGTCTCTCTCTCTCTCTCACACACACACACACACAAACACACACACACACACACACACACACACAAATTGCCTTCTCTCCCCCACCCTCCACACCGCCCTTACCTCCTTGCCTATTGTGGAAAAGACAGAAGAATGCAACCACACCTGGATGGACTTTTCCACAAGATAATGCCTGCTTCTCAGACTCATTCAAATTCCAAAGGGAATTATTTACAAGTTAATTTCTACCTTGGGTCCATTCATTCTCCCTAATAATTATTTACTGCCCCTCAGAAGAATTGTCTATATTTCCCCATCTCCCCACTTCCCCTATGAAAAAGGATATAGGAGCATCTGTACTCCATGGCATGGTGGATAATTACTCTGTGATTCCCTCCCCCACCCTCCATGCACATTAATACATTTGGATGCCTTTTCTCCTATTAATCTGGGACTTTTGTCAGTTGATTTTCAGGGAACCTTCAGAGAGCAAAGGGAAGGTTTGCCGTGGCCCCTAAAAGTTGCAACTGTCCACAGTCTGTCATCTACTTTTTAATTTTATGGTGTCCTCTGTTGAACAGAAATCTAATTGTGCTATAGTCAAAGCTATGTTTTTCTCCTTTTTTAGTGCATTTTGACCCTGTTGAAATAAGGTATTCCAATCCTAACTCACAAACGTATCTTGCCATATTTTCTTTATAAGATTTTAGTTTCACCTCTCACTTTTAGGTCTTCAGTTCACTTAAACTTTGTTTTCATATATGGTATGAGCTAGGAATTCAAATTTATTTTTCTCCACCTAGTGATTCTGTTTTCCTCAGTACCATCTGCTAATAATCTATTCTTTCCTCATAATGAGATACCACCTCTATCATTCGCTGACTTCACATTAATATGTGAGGTATTCTGAGTTCCTTTTCTCTTTCATTGGCAGTTTCTATTTCTACGACAAACTTCACTTTTTAGTTTTGATTGCTCATATTTTCTAAAGTATCCCTCTTTCTCTTCTTTTGCAAATTTGTCTTTTCATGTACCTTTATTTTTCTATATAATTTTAGAATCAATTTGTCAAAAGCTCCAAAATAATTTTATCAGAAAATTTATTAAAAAGACTTTGAGTGCATTCCTTAATTTGAAAGGAGCTATCATCTTTAAAATTTTACAGCTCCCCATTAAATGAGCATGATATATGGGTACTATTGATACAGGAGCTAAAAGAAATTATTTAGGCAGATAGTGAATGTAAGAGAGTCCTTGGCAGAGCTTCCCTTTTAACAAAAAGCAGCCCCCAAAATCATTTTTTTCTAACAAAGAGCAGCCTGAAAAATCAAGCTGCAGACATAGATAAGGAAGGTGGAAGCTTGCACAGGTGAATGTCAGCAGCTGCGCCAATAGAGAAGGGCTACCTGAGGGCCAGGTATGTTCAACATGGAGGCTCCATTTTCCCTTTTCTTTGTCACCACGTGTACAGTAAAGGAAGAGGCAACATGGCACCAGCCAGTTAGAGAACCCATCTGCATAATAAAAGATTAGCATGGGGTGGCCAGATTTTCACATGCTTTGTAAATGGCACACCTAGTCTGAACCAGTTCTCCAAATGTATTTGATACAGAATCAAATTTTAAATTAAAATGTTTATCTACAATAAAAGAAATGGACTGGTTAGCCAGTTTTTAACACTTTATGCTAATGGCACACTTGGTCTGACCAATCTTTCGTGCTCTATGTAAATCAGACACTCCTTCTCAAGCTCATCTATAAAACCCCTTGCATTTTGCTGCAGACCAGAAAACCCGCTTGGGACCCCTCTCTGCAGGAGAGAGCTTTTTTCTTTCTTTTGCCTATTGAACCTCCGCTCTTAACCTCACTCCCCTTGTGTGTCCGCATCCTTGATTTCCTTGGCATGAGACAATGAACCTTGGGTATTACCCCAGACAAATGCTGTCACTTCACTATCTTATAATATCTTCTTTTGTATCTTTCAATAAATTTCTCCTAAAATATTCTCCATAAAAGTCTTGTGCATTCTTTATCCTATTAACTCCTAGATCTTTTATCCTTTTTTTGCTAATATGAATGTGATCTTATTTGCTATTATCTAGTCAATTTTATTGTATATAAACCTTTTAATTTAAAATTTGATTCTGTATCAAATACATTTGAAGAACTTTATTAATTTGAATAGTTTATCTATGGATTATGTCAGGCTTTTTTCTATCAATGAGTATGTCATCTATAATCAATGGTTTTTGTTTTGTTTTGTTTTTGAGACAGAGTCTCACTCTGTCGCCCTGGCTAGATTGCAATGGCATGATTTCGGCTCACTGCAACCTCCACCTCCCAGGTTCAAGCAATTCTCTTGCCTCAGTTTCCCGAGTAACTGGGATTACAGGCATGCACCACCATGTCTGGCTAATTTTTTTTGTTTTCAGTAGAGACGGGGTTTCCCCATGTTGGCCAGGCTGATCTCAAACTCCTGGCCTCAGGTGATCTGCCCGTTTCGGCCTCCCAAAGTACTGGGATTACAAGTGTGAGCCACTGCACCCAACCATCAATGGTATTTTTAACTCTTCCATTTACTTCTTATACTTTCATTTCTTTTGTCTTGTTGCACTGTCCTGGACCATAATGGATGGATATATATAGGCTGACATATAACAATTGGCTTGAGTTGTTTGATGATATTCACCAGATCTTCTATATTTTGCTATTTTATGGACATTATTTTCAATTTCTGAGGTAAGTATAATGAATTCTGTAACTATAAATTGTTAATTTACCTACTTGTCCACACAGATTTGTCTGTGATTGTTTTCTGTATTTTAACTACGTGTTGTTTGGTGTATATTCCTACTGGTTCATATCTCCTTAGCCCCTTGTTCCTTTTACCAGTATATATATTTCATACCTTTATGATTTTTCTTTTTTGTCTTCCAAAAATATGAAATTATTGGAATATTTGCAAGAGCTGAGTTTTAAAATGATCTAATTTGTGTGTGTAATTTAATTTCTTTGATATTTATAAGATCACTCAGCTGTTCTATATCTTCTTGAGTTAGTTTTGGTCAACTTTTGCTTTTGTTTTTTAGTAGACTTTATTTTTGGAGCAGTTTTAGGTTCACAGCAAAGCTGAGCAGAAGGTACAGAGATTCCCCATACACGCTGATATGGTTTGGATACTTAGGCCCTCCAAATCTCATACTGAAATGTCACCCCCTATGTGGAGATGGACCAAGTGGGAAGTGTTTGGGTCATGGCGGAAGATCCTTCATGAATGGCTTAGTACTCTCTTCACAGTAATGAGGGAGTTCTCACTCTATTAGTTTGCAGGAGAACTGGTAGTGAGAGAGCCTTGGCACCTCCTCCTCTCTCTTGCCCCCTCACTGACCATGTGACACACCTGCTCCCCTTTTGCCTTCTGCCATGAGTAAAAGCTTCCTGAAGCTTCACTAGAAGCAGATGCTGGTGCCATGCTTCTTGTATAGTCTGCAGAACAATGAGCCAAATAAACCTCTTTCCTTTATAAATTACTCAGCCTCAGGTATTTCTTTATAGCAATGCACAATGGACTAATACAGATGCATACTTCCTCTATGACCAATATTCCCCATCAGAGTGACACAGTTGTTACAACTGATGAACCTACACTGACACACCATCATCACCTAAAAGTTTGCAGTTTACATCAGGGTTCACTCTCTCTTGGTGTTGTGCATTCTGTGGGTTTGGACAAATGTATATACCATTATAGATTCATACAGAGTAATTTCACTGATTTTTAAATTCTCTGTTCTCTGCCTATTCATGCCTTCCTCTCTCTCACTAACCCCTGGCAACCACTGATCTTTTTACTGTCATCACAGTTTTGGCGTTTCCAGAATGCCATACAGTTGGAATCATACAGTATATAGACTATGCAGGTTTTTATGTAGACATGTTTTTGACTCCTTTGGGCAAATACCAAGGAGAAAGATTGCTGGATCATATGGTGAGACTATGTTTAGTTTTATAAGAGACTGCCAAATTATCTTCCAAAGTGGCTGTACCATTTTACATTCTTAAGAGCAAAGAATGAGAGTTCCTATTACTCTACATCTTCACTGGCATTTGGTGTTCTCAGTGTTGTAGATTTTGGCTGCTCTAATAGGTATATATGGTACCTCATTGTTGATCTAATTCACATTTTCCTAATACTATATGATATGGAGCATCTTTTCATATGCTTATTTGCCATCTATTTATCTTCTTTGGTGAAGTGACTGTTGATGGCTTTGGTATATTTTTTGGTCAAGTTTTTGTTTTCTTATTTTTGAGTTTCAAGAGTTCTTTGTATGTGTTGGATAGTAGTTCTTTATCAGCTGTTTTGTGCAAATATTTTCTCTCCATCTGTGGCTTGTCTTCCCATTCTCTTGACAGTGCCTTTCACAGTACAGAAATTTCTAATTTTAATGAAGTCCAACTTATCAATTATTTCTTTCATGGATCATGCCTTTGGTCTTGTATCTAAAAAGTCATCTCCAACCCCAAGGTCATCTAGATTTTCTCCTATGTTATCTTCTAATAGTTTTATAGTTGTGCATTTTACATTTAGGTCTGTGATTCATTCTGAGTGAGTTTTGTGAAAGGTGTAAAATCTGAGTCTAGATTCATTTTTCTTGCATGTGGATGCCCAGTTGTTTCAGTACCACTTGTTGAAAAGACTACCTTTACCCCATTGAATTGCTTTTGCTCTTTTGTCAGAGATCAGTTAACTATATTTATGTGGGTCAAATTCTAGGCTCTCTATTCTGTTCCACTGATCTATGTATCTATTCTTTAGCCAATACTACATTGTCTTGATTACTCCAGCTTTACAGTACATCTTCAAAAATTGTAGAGCCAGTCCCACTTTAATTCTCCTTGAATATTAAAGTAGCTGTTTGGCTATTCTGGGCTTTTTCCCTCTAAAAGTAAACTTTAAAATCAGTATGTCAATATTCACAGAATAACATACTGGGATTTTGATTGGGATTGCCTTGAATCTATAGATCAAGTTGGGAAGTATTAGAATCTTCATATATATACACACACACACATACACACACACACGTGTATATATACACACATATATATGAAGATTCCACATATATACACATATATATACACACATATATGTATGTGTATATATATGAAGATTCCAGTTCTTCCCAACTTGGTCTATAGATGCATATATATGTGTGTGTGTGTGTGTGTGTGTGTGTATATATATATAGCTTAGGCTTAAGCTATCCTCCTGCCTTAGGCTCCTGAGTAGCTCCAATCACAGGCATGTGCCACTATGCCCAGCTAGTTATTTTATTTTTTGTAGAAATGGAGTCTTGCTATTTGCCCAGGATGGTCTCAAACCCTCTTCTCAAGTGATCCTCCCACTTTGGCTTCACTTCCCAAAGTGGTGGCATTACAGGCGTGAGCACTGAACCCAGCCTAGAAATGAAATCTTGACAACATTGAGTCTTTCTATCAATGAACATGAAATATCTCTCCATCAATTTAGTTCTCTGACTTCTTTCATCAGATTTTTGTAGTTTTCTACTATAAATCTTGCAAATATTTTGTTAGATTTATATCTAAGTATTTCATTTTGTGGGGTACCAATATCAATGGTATTACATTTTTAATTTCAAATTCCATTTGTTCATTGCTAGTTTATAAGAAAGTAACTGGCTTTTGTATATTAATCTCACACTCTGCAACCTTGCTATAATTGCTTGTTAGTTCCAGGATTCTTTCTTTTTTTTTGCCTATTCTTGAAGGTTTTCTACATAGACCATCATGTCAGCTGCAAACAAAGACAGTTTTATTTCTTCCTTTCTAACCCACATACCTTCTACTTTCTTCTCATATCTTATTGAATTAGCAAAAACTTACAGTATAATGCTGAAGAGGAGTGGTAAGAGAGAACAGCCCTGCCTTGTTCCCGTTCTTAATTGGAGAGTATCTAGTTTCTACCATTAAGTATGATGTTCACCGTAGGGTTTTTTCCCAAGGGATAGGGGGTGATATTTAACAAGTTGAGAAAGTTTCCCTGTATTCCTAGTTTGTCTAGAGTTTTTATCACAAATGAGTATTAGATTTTGCCAAATGTATTTTCTATGTCTATTGATAGAATTATGTGATTTTTCTTTTTTAGTCTATTGACATAATGGATTACATTAATTGATTTGTAAATGTTGAACCACCCTTGCAAACCTGAGATAAATTCCACTTGGTCATAGTGTATAATTCTTTTTATATATTGTTGGATTCAATTTGCTAATATTCTTTTGAGAATTTTTGCATCTATGTTCATGAGAGATATTGGTCTGTAGTTTTTTTGTAATATTTTTCTCTGGTTTCGGTATTAAGTTAATGTTGGCCTCATAAATGAGTTACTAAGTATTCTCTCTGTTTTTGTCTTTTGAAAGAAACTGGTATAAGTTATTCCTTTAATATTTGGTAGAATTCACTTGTGAACCTATCTGAGCTTGGTGCTGTCTGTTTGGAAGGTTGTTAATTATTGATTCAGTTTCTTTAATAGATATAGGCCTATTCAGATTGTTTTTTATCGTCTATGAGTTTTGGCAGATTGTGTCTTTTAAGAAATTGGGCCGGGCGCGGTGGCTCAAGCCTGTAATCCCAGCACTTTGGGAGGCCGAGACAGGCGGATCACAAGGTCAGGAGATCGAGACCATCCTGGCTAACACGGTGAAACCCTGTCTGTACTAAAAAATACAAAAAAAACTAGCCGGGCGTGGTGGCAGGCACCTGTAGTCCCAGCTACTCGGGAGGCTGAGGCAGGAGAATGGCGTAAACCCGGGAGGCGGAGCTTGCAGTGAGCCGAGATCCGACCACTGCACTCCAGCTTGGATGACAGACGGAGACTTCGTCTCAAAAAAAAAAAAAAATTGATCTGTTATCAAATTTGTAAGCATAGGGTTGTTCATAGTATTCCTTTATTATCTTTTTGATGTCCATGGGATGTTACCTCTTTCATTTCTGATATGAGTTATTTGTGTCCTCTCTATTTTTTTCTTAGTTAGCTTGGATAGAGGCTCATTAATTTTATTTATCTTTTTGAAGAACCACTTTTGGTGATTTTCTTTTGCTTTTTTTTTTTTAATTATTGAGATGGAGTTTCATTCTTGTCGCCCAGGTTGGAATGCAATGGTGCAATCTTGGCCTCCTGAGTTCAAGCAATTCTCCTGCCTCTGCCTCCTGAGTACCTGGGATTACAGGTACCCACCACCACACCCAGTTAATTTTTGTATTTTTAGTAGAGACGGGTTTCACCATGTTGGCCAGGCTGGTCTTGAATCCCTGACCTCAGGTGATCCACCCACCTTGGCCTCCCAAAGTGCAGGGATTACAGGCATTAGCCACTGCAGTCAGCCAGTGATTTTCTTTGTAATTTTACTTTTTCACACGTTTTGTACAAATTTTTAATTTTACTAATTTCTCCTCTAATTTATATTATTTTTCTTCTGTTTACTTTGGATTTAACTTGTTCTTTTTTTCTCTCTAGTTTCCTAAGGTGAAAGTGTAGAGGACTAACTTTAGATCTTTCTTCTTTTGTAATATATGTATTCAGTGTCATAAATTTCCCTCAGCACTGCTTTTGCTCCATTCCACAAATTTTTTGTTGCATTTTCATTTGTTTATAAATTTTAAAATTTCTCTTGAGATTTTTTCTCTGATCCATGTTGTATTTAGAAGCGTGTTGTTTAATCTCCAAGTATTTTGGGATTTTCTAACTATCCTTCCATTATTGATTTCTAGTTTAATTCCATTGTGTTCTCAGAGTAGATATTATATTATTTCTATTTTTTAAGTTTGTTAAGGTGTGTCTTTTTGGCCCAGAATGTGGTCTGTCTTGGTGGATGTTCAATGTTAGCTTGAGAAGAATGTGTATTCTGTTGTTGATGTCAATCGTATCTAGTAGATTAGTGGTGCTGTTGAGTTCACCTATGTCCTTCCTGATTTTTTTGCCTACTGGATATATCCATTTCTGATAGAGGGTGTTAGAATTTCCAGTTGTAAGAATGCATTAATTTATGTCTCCTTGTAGTCTATCAGTTTTGCCTTACATATTTTGATGCTCTATTGTTAAGTGCGTACACATTGAGGATTGTGATATCTTCTTGGAGAATTGACCCCTTTATTATTATGTAATGCTCATCTTTATCCCTGATAACTTTCTTTGCGCTGAACATCTGCTCTGTCTGAAATTAATATAGCTATTCCCACTTTCTTTTGACGAGCGTTAGCATGGTATATCTTTCTCCATCCATTTATTTTTAATCTATATGTGTCTTTATATTTAAAGTGGCTTCCTTGTAGACAACATATAGTAGGGTCTTTTTTTTTTTTTAATCCATTCTGACAATCTCTGTATTTTAATTGGTGCATTTAGACCACTGACATTCAAAGTGAGTATTGATATAGTTAGATTAATACCTACCATATTTGTGACTGTTTTCAATTTGTTGCACTTGTTCTTTGTTCCTATTCTTGTTTTATAGTCTTTTTCTACCTTTTGTGGTTTTAATTGAGCATTTTATATAATTTCATTTTTTCTTCTTTTTTACTTTTTTTAGTG
>NW_012098100.1:271225-282550 GCF_000951045.1 Mandrillus leucophaeus
AGTAGGTAAGATTTTTTTCCTTTGGCTTCTTTCAGGTCTTTTTCTTTACTTTTGATTTTCTGTAGTTTGAGTATGATATACCTTGGTGGAGTTTTCTGGACATTTATCCTGTTTGGTGTTTTCTCAGCTTCCTGGGTCTGTGTTTTTATGTCTTATTAATTTCAGAAAATTCTCAGCCATTATTGCTTCAAATATTTCTTCTGTTCAATTCTCTCTTTCTTCTCCTTCTGAAACTCCCATTACACATATTTATATCTCTGTAATTGTTCCATAGCTCTTGGATATTTTGTTCTGTTTGTTTGTTCAGTCTTTTTTCTATTTGCTTTTCAGTTTTGGAGATTTCTATTGAAAAATCCTCAAGGTCAGAGATTATTTCCTCCTCTATGTCCAGTATACTAATAAACCCATCACAGAAATTCTTTATTTCTTTAAAAATGTTTTTCAGCTCTAGCATTTGTTTCTGTCTCTTTTTCAAGATTTTGGTCTCTTTGCTTACGTTGCCTAACTGTTCTTGCATGCTTTAAAATTTATCCGCTAGAGCCCTTAACATGTTAATCATAGTTATTTTTAATTCTCAGTATTATAATTCTAACATCCTGCCATATCTGAGCCTGGTTTTGAGGCTTGCTCTGTCTCTTCCAACTGTTTTTTCTCTTTTTTTTTTTTTTTTAGTAGGTCTTGTAATTTTTTTTTGAAAAAGCCAAACATGATATATTGGGTAAAAAGAATTGCCATAAAGAGGACAAAAAAAAAAAAAATAGAAAACAATAAAGCATGTCTACAAGATCTAGAAAATAGCCTCAAAAAGGCAAATTTAACAGTTATTGTGCTGAAGAGGAAGTAGAGAGATTGGGGTAGAATATTTATTTAAAGGGATAGTAACAGAATACTTTCCAAACCTGGAGAAAGATATCAATATTCAAGTAAAAGAAGATTATAGAACACCAACCAGATTTAACCCAAAGAAGTCTATGTCAAGGCATTTAATAATCAAACTCCCAAAGGTCAAAGATAAAGAAAGGTTCCTGAAAGCAGCAAGATAAACAAACAAATGACATACAAAGGAGTGCCAATGTTTGGCAGCAGACTTCTCAGTGGAAAATTTATAGACCAGGAAGGAGTGGCATGACATATTTAAAATGCTGAAGGAATAAAAAACTGTATTGCAGGATAGCATATCCAGTAAAAAAATCCTTCAAACATGAAGGCAAAATAAAGATTTTCCCAGACCTGTTTGCTTCACTGCTGAATTTTATCAAATATTTAAATAAGAACTAATATCCATCTACTGAAACTATTCTGAAAAATAGAGGAGGAGAGAATACTCCCAAACTCATTCTCTGAGGTCAGTATTACTCTGATACCAAGATCAGAAAAAGACACATCAAAAAAAAAGAAAACTACAAGCCTATATCCCTGATGGACATTGGTGCAAAAACCCTCAACAAAATACTAGCAAACCAAATTTAACAACACATTAAAAAAAAAAGATCATTCATCATGACCAACTGGGATTTATCCCAGAGATGCAAGAATGTTTCAACATATGCAAATCAGTCAATGTGATACTTCATATCAGCAGAATAAAGGATAAACCATACGATCATTTCAATTGATACTGAAAAAGCATTTGATAATATTAAATATCCCTTCATGATACAAATCCTCAAAAAATAAGTATAGAAGGAACATACTTCAACATAATAAAAGTCATATATGACACACCCACAACCAGTATTATAATGAATGGTGGGAAAACTGAAAGCCTTTTCTCTAAGATCTGGAACATAACAAGGAAGCCCACTTTCACCACTATTATTTTATGTAGTACTGGAAGTTCTACCTACAGCAATCAGACAAGAGAAAGAAATAAAGGGAATCCAAATTGGAACAGAAGAAGTCAGATTATCCTTGTTTGCAGATGATATGATCTTATATTTGGAAAAACCTAGACTGTCCAAAAAACCTATTAGAACTGATAAATTCAATAAGGTTGCAGAATAAAACTTCATATACAAAAATCAGTAGCATTTCTATATGCCAATAGTGAACAATCTGAAAAAGAAATCAAGAAAGTAATCCCATTTACAATAGCTACAAATAAAATAGTATACTTAGGAATAAACTTAAAGAAGTGAAAGATCTCTACAGTGAAAACTATAAAATATTGATGAAAGAAACTGAAGAGGACATATCAAAAAAAAAAAAAAATGGGAAGATATTCCATGTTCACGGACTGGAAAACTCGATATTGTTAACATGTTATACTACCCAAAGCAATCTACAGATTCAGTGCAATCACAATCAAAATATCAAGGACATTCATAACAAAAATAGAAAAAAATTATCCTAAAACATATACAGAACCACAAAAGACCCTGAATAGCCAAAGTCATCCTGAGCAAAAAGAAAAATAAAACTGGAGAAATCATATTATCCGACTTCAGATTACACTACAGAGCTAGAGTAACCAAAAAAGCATGGCACTGGCATAAAAACAGACACATAGACAATGGAACAGAATAGAGAACCTAGAAATAAATCCATTCATCTACAATGAACTAATTTTCAACAAAGGTATCAAGAACACTCACTGGGGAAAGGACAGTCTCTTCAATAAATGGTGCTGGGAAAACTGGATATTCATATGCAGCAGAATTAAATGAGGCCCCTATCTCTAATAAAATAAAATCAAAATGGATTACAGACTTAAATCTAAGACCTAAAAGTATACAACAAATTTTGTATTTGTTGTATACAAATACAAAAAGAAAGCTTTAAGGAAACTCTGCAGGATATTGGTCAAGGTAAAGATTTCTTGAGTAATACCTCAAAAGCGCAGGAAACCAAAGCAAAAATGGACAAATGGGATCACATCGAGTTGAAAAGCTTCTGCACAGCAAAGGAAACAATCAACAAAATGAAGAGGCAACCCACAGAATGGGAGAGCATATCTGTAAACTAGCCATCTGACAAAGAATACATACTAGAATACATACGGAGCTCAAACAACTCAATAGAAAAAAAAATCTAATAAGCTTATTGTATTGTATTGTATTTTTGAGACAGAGTCTCGCTCTGTCACCTAGGCTGGAGTGCAATGGCGCCATCTCGGCTCACTGCAAGCTCCGCCTCCTGGGTTCACGCCATTCTCCTGCCTCAACCTCCAGAGTAGCTGGGACTACAGGCACCTGCCAGCACGCCCGGCTAAATTTTTGTATTTTTTAGTAGAGACGGGGTTTGACTGTGTTAACCCGGATGGTGTCGGTCTCCTGACCTCGTGATCCGCCCGCCTCAGCCTCCCAAAGTGCTGGGATTACAGGCGTGAGTCACCGCGCCCATCCAATACTCTTATTTTAAATGGGCAAAAGATCTGTACACACATTTCTCAAAAACAAAAACAAAAACAACAACAAAAAAAACCATACAAATGGTAAACGAGTATATAAGAAGATGCTCAACATCATTGATCATCAGAGAAATGCCAATCAAAACTACAATGAAGTATCATCTCACCCCAGTTAAAATGGTTTATACCCAAAAGACAGGCAATAACAAATGTTGGCAAGGACGTGGAGAAAAGGGATCTAAAAATCAAAACAATTGAACTCCTAGAGATAGAGTAGAAGGATGGTTACCAGAGGTTGAGAAGAGTCGTTGGTGTGTAGGGGTGGTGGGGAGGGTATGGTTAATGAGTACGAAAATATAGAGAATGAATAAGACTGAGTATTTGATAGCCCAACAGGGTGGCTCCAGTCAACAGTAATTTGTTGTTCCTTTAAAATAACTAAGAGTATAATTGGAATGTTTGTGACACAAATAAATGATAAATGATAAATGCTTGAGGAGATAGATACCTCCTTTACCCTGATGTGATAGTTACACATTGTATGATCGTGTCAAAATATCTCATGTACCCCCATAAATACATACAACTACTATGTACCCATAAAAATAAATAAATGCATGTTATTTCTTATTCTAAAAAAAAAAAGACTTGCTATAACACTACAGTAATAAAAACAGTATGCTAATCGTATAAGAATAGACATATGTATTGATGGAATTGAAGAGTCCTAAATAACTTACATACAGTCAGTTGAAGCCTAAATATTAAGTGTCTTTCAAGAGAGAAATGACAGGACGATGACAGGAGAAGGCCAAATGAGCAAGAAAGATTTCTTTTCAGGTGGGAGAGAAGTGAATACATGTGAATGCTGCAAGAGAAAAGTCAATAGAGAAAGTAAACTTATAGAAGAAAACTGGAAAAATCAATGAATAACATTTCAGAGAAAGAGGCAGGATAGGAGGATCAAAGGTGGAGAAATTTTACTTAGACTAAAAAGAGAATCCCTGCTCTGAAAATGGCCGTGAAAACAGATTAATTTGAGTTACAGTCAGATAGCCTTGATAATGTTTTCCAAAGAAGAAGATCTTTTAGATGAGAGAGAAGGTGTATGTGGCACAAGTTTCTAAAGATAAGGAGTTAACAAGGTGGAGAAGAGAGGGAGAATGTTCCAAATGAAGAGAAGATCATGAACAAAATCAGGAAAGAAGAAAACTTAGCACACAGAAGAGCCACAGCTTAAAACCTCAACTATTGCCATAGAAGCCTGGTGAACGATGCAATATGTCTGTGTCTGTAATACACATGTAAGTTATTTATATCATGATCAATGGAAGATTAAAAATAGAATGCAGGAGATATTCCAATGAGAAGCTCTAATTTGTGACTCGGAAAGTATGATTAACATACATCCTTGCTCCATAACTATGCAGTAGGATTTCCTTTTTTTTTTTTTTTCAGGAATCTACCAATTATTTTTGAAAGATAAATCCCTTAAAAACTAATGGTTACAAGGGCAACATGATTTTTTTTTTTAATTTTTAATTTTTGTGGGTACATAGTAGGTGTCTATATTTATGGGGTACATGAGATGTTTTGATACAGGCAGGCAATGCATAATAATCACTTCATGGAAACTTGGGTGTCCATCCCCTCAAGCATTTATCCTTTGCGTTATAAACAATTCAATTCTACTCTTTTATTTTTAAATGTGCAATTAAATTAGTATTGACTATAGTTCCTTTGTTGTGCTGTCAAACACTAGATCTTATTCATTCTTTCTATTTTTTTTTTAAAACAATTGACCATCCTTACCTCTCCCCCACTCACCCTCACTACCCTTCCCTACCTCTGGTAACCACCCTTCTACTCTCTCTCTTTATGCGTGCAATTGTTTTGATTTTTAGATCCTATGAATAAGTGAGCACGTGTGATGTTTGCATTTCTGTGCCTGGCTTATTTCACTTAAAAAATGACCTCTAGTTCCATCCATGTTGTTGCCTCATTTATCTTTATGGCTGAATACTATACACAGTCCATTGTGTATACATACAACATTTTCTTTATCCATCCGTTGATGGACACTTAGGTTGCTTCCAAATTTTGGCTATTGTGAACAGTGCTGCAACAAACATGGGAGTACAGATATCTCTTCAATATACTGATTTCCTTTCTTTTGGGTATATACACAGCAGTGGGATTGCTGGATCACATGGTAGCTCAATTTTTAGTTTTTTGAGGAACCTCCAAACGGTTGTCCAAAGTGGTTATATTAGTTTACCTTTCCACCAACAGCATAAGATGGTTCCCTTTTCTCCACATCCTCAGCAGTATTTGTTATTGCCTGTCTTCTGGGTATAAGCCATTTTAACTGGGGTGAAATGATACCTCATTGTAGTTTTGATTTACATTTCTCTGATTATCAGTGATGCTGAGCACATTTTCATATGCCTGTTTGAAATTTGTGTGTCTTGTCTGGAGAAATGTCTCTACAGATCTTTTGCCCATTTTTAATTGGATTTATTAGGTATGTGAACTTAAGCAAGTTATCCCTCAGGCCTTCAAAATCTTCATCCATAAAATGTGGATAATAATTATGCTCACTTCATAGGTGTTTTGTGAGGCTTAAATGAGATGATGTATGCAAAGTAAGTGTCATAATGTTAGCTACTCTGACAATTGCTATTTTTATTCTTGTGAAGAGTTTCTCCTAGAATGTCATTACCAAAAACTTTAACTCAGTGAGCTTGTTTGAAAAGTTTTTGCCACATTTTTTCTGCTTCTTGCTTTGAACAGTAAATGACAATAAATGAATGTGTTTTCATTATATCTTGACTGGATAGCATAACTAACAGCAAAGGCTATGCAAGAAATTGTAATTGTCAAAAGCAACCATGAATAGATTGTGGCATTGGAACAGACTGATGAGCTGTGGGGCTATTCTAATATAATTTTGAAGTATTTCTTCTTCTGTGGGACAATAACACTCATCAATCTCAGAGACTTCGCCAAACAGATCTACTATTTATAATTTCTACATTGACACTAGACTTTGCAGATAAGCCAATACATAGTGAGTTAAAGAGTATTTATGCCAAAGTATTATATGTTGTGTTGTATAAGTAAGGTTGGCAAAATAACTTCATTCTTTAATAACTCCTACAGCCCGGGTTATATATTAAGTCTCATACCTTATGTGTAACTGAGTGATAAAATCTGTCCTGATTTCTATTGCAAGGAGGGGCTGAAGTGTCTGGGCTTGACTTAGCCTTTGAGATGGCCGTGGTATCCTATAACCATATAAAGAACAGGCCTGGCAGATTGCAAACATTACTGGCTAATTTGGAAGTCACAGAGAAATAGAAAACTTGAAGAACTTATGATATTTTACTTAAAAATGTTTGAAATAATTATTGGCTGAATAATGTTCCAAAATCAGTTTTTTTTTTTAACTTTTATTTTAGGTTCAGGGATACATGCGAAGGTTTGTTACATAGCTAAACACATGTCACAGGGGTTTGTCTTACAGATTATTTCATCACTCAGGTATTAAGCCCGCTACCCAATAGTTATCTTTTCTGCTCCACTCCCTCCTCCCACCCTCCCCACTCAAGTAGACACTAGTGTCTGTTGTTTCCCTCTTTGTGTTCAGAAGTTCTTACCATTTAGCTCCCACTTATAAGAGAGAGCATGTGATATTCAGTTTTCTGTTCCTGCATTAGTTTGCTAAGGATAATGGCCTCCAACTCCATCCATGTTCCTGCAAGAGACATGATCTTGTTCTTTTTTATGGCTGCATAGTATTCCATGGTGTAAATGTATATACATTTTTATCTAATCTGTCATTGATGAGCATTTAAGTTGATTCTATGACTTTGCTATGAATAGTGCTGCAATGAACATTTGCATGCACGTGCCTTTATGGTAGAATGATTTATATTATTCTGGGTATATACTCAGTAATGAGGTTCACAGATCATATGCTAGTTCTGCTTTTAGCTCTTTGAGGAATTATACTGCTTTCCACAATGGTTGAACTAATTTACCTTCCCACCAGCAGTGTATAAGTGTTCCCTTTTCTCTGCAAACTCGCCAGCATCTGTTGTTTTTGACGTTTTAATAATAGCCATTCTGACTCAGGAGATAGTATCTCATTGTGGTTTTGATTTGCATTTCTCTAATGTTCAGTGATACTGAGTTTTCTTTTGCATGCTTGTTGGCTACATGTATGTCTTCTTTTGAACAAAATCTTTTTAATATTGAATTTTTGTTAATTGATGTCTAGAAATTAAAATGTTATGTGCATATATATGCATGCATATACACATTACATTTAGAATAAAAAGAAAGAGGAAACAATGTTTAACTCAAATTTCTTTTCTTGAATTCTTTAGTTTTTAAGAATTCTCCATTTGTTTTTACTTGCAGATACCATACCAGTCTTTACCGTCTTGAAATATTGTTTAATATTTAATGAGCACAGTGAATTAGAAATTCTGTAGACCACAGAGATTTTACAGGAAATACCGTCAGGCTGTTTTTGCTAACACTTAAATTAGTAGACAGCATGCACCTTGACTTCAGGGATGGTGCCATCTCTGTATTTTCAGCACCTTGCTCAGTGTCTGGCAAATTGTAGATGAAGGAATAGATGACTGAAGAAATAAGTGCATGGTTACATGAATGAAGTGATAATGACAAGAGTGATTAAACAAGATGTTAGCTTTCTGTGGGTCTTAAAACATTTAATGAAAATAATGATTGCCATGTATTTAACGAAGAATGTACCTGAGAGATGGGCCTGAGAGGTCCCACAGTTCTGGACACCAGAAGGTATAAGGCAGTAGTAGCCACTGGATGATCGAGCAGGTTGCCAGGCTGCATATTCAAACCCTTTTATTGAATGTGAATCTCTATGTGTCCATAAGAAGTCATTAATTGAAGAGAATATAACATAATATTTGGTCAGGCTGATCTTTTTTTTTTTTTTCGTGTATTCATTTGCTATTTTCTTTCTGTGTTTCTTCCTTGTCAGGAAAGAGGCATTACCATGTCAAAGCCTTTAGCCTTCTTGCATCATGACAAAAATTTGAACTTGGTGTTTGAAGAACATGAAAAATGAGGAGGAATAAAATAATCATGAGTTTCTGGTCATTAACTGCATGAAGTTGAGCTGGTCACTTAAGCCATTCCTAATGTGTAACTTGAGAGTACAGGATTAGATGTTCAGTAAATTCCCTTCAAAATTCATATTTAATGATTCCTAATTAAATATAAATTTGGGGATAAATATACAAAGCATGGTAGTTAAGTTCTATATTTACTTCCTCCCTCACTAATTTAGCAGTTTTTCATTTCTTTCTTTTTTTTTTTTTTTAAATTAGAAATGGGGTCTTGCTCTGTCACTCAGGCTGGACTGTGCAGTGGCAGCATCCTAGCTCACTACAGCCTCAAACTCCTGGGCTCAACTAATCCTCAGCCTCCTAAGTAGCTGGGACTGCAGGCATGTGCCACCACGTCCAACTAATTAAGAAAAAAATTGTTGTTTTTTTTTTTTTTTAGAAATGGGGTCTTGCTGGATTGCCCAGGCTGAACAGTAGTTTCTCCAAAATAAATTCACTTTTTTTCTTAATTTGCTGATTTATCAATGTTATCTATGTATCTAATGGGACTGAGAATTAACATGTCCATCCAGCCCTCTACCAGAACTGCAGTAAATATGAGAAGTGGTACAGAGGATAAGAGCGCAGGAGACATCATTTCTCTAAGGAAAATACTTACAGATGACAAACAACATTTCAGTTGATCTATGTCTGGTGGGGGAACATTTTGAATTGAGGAAGATGGGAATTAGGAAAGGGGTGTAAGCAAGAAAGTGGCCAGGGAGGCAGATGAAGATGAGGGATCAATGTAGATTTATTTGTAAAAAAGAGTCCACTAGTGAGTTTCAGAGAGCTGATTTACAGAAGTAAAGGAGATTGTCATAAATTCGCTATGAACTATTTGCTTAGATTTCTTTTTCAAGGAAAAGCAAATGATTTAGGTTATTTCTAAATTCCATTTGTTCATTTGAGAAAGAGTCTCACTCTATCCCCCAGGCTGGAGTACAGTGGCGCAATCTCCGCTCACTGCAACCTCCACCTCCCAGGTTCAAGCAATTTTCCTGCCTCAGCCTCCCAAGTATCTGGGACTGCAGATGCCCACCACGACACCCAGCTAATTTTTTGCATTTATAGTAGAGACAGGATTTCACTACGTTGGCCAGGCTGGTCTTGAACTCCTGGCCTTAAGTGATCCACCTGCCTCTGCCTCCCAAAATGCTGGGATTACAGGCATGACCCACTTTTAAAACTTGTAAAATGTTAGAATTTTCTGTTTTAGGTTTACAGAATAGTTGCAAAAGTAGTACAGAAAGTTCATTTATATCTCAAACCTAGTTTCCTGTAAGAAATTTATTTCTTACAGTTCTGGAGCCTGAGAAATCCAAGTCAATGTGCCAGGAGACAGTGTCTGGTGAGGGCTTTTTCTCCTCTTCAAAGATGGTGCCTTGTTGCTGTGTCTCTACACGGTAGAAGGGGGGGAAAGGGCCTAACTCACTTGCTTGATCCCTTTTATAGGGGCACAAATTCCTTCCACAATGGCAGAGTCCCCATAAAGTCCTTACTTCTTAATATTATTGCATTGGGGATTAAGTTTCTACATGAATTTTGGAGGGACACAAACATTCAAACCATAAAAACAAGCATTGGTCAGGTTTTATAGAATATCCCTCACATTAGTTTTGTCTAATTTTTTTATTATGATTTGACTGGGGTGATGGCTTTGGAGAAGAAGATCACAGAGGTGAAGTGCCATTCTTTGATAAGGGTACATCGTATCAAGGGTACATGTTACATACGAGACTTACCACTGATGGTATTAACTTTGAACACCTGGCTAAGGCAGTGTTCGCCAGATTTCTCTGTTATAAGGTTATTTTCCCCTTTCCTTTCTGTGTTGTATAGAATCAAGACACTAAGTGTAGTCCACATTTGAGAGGTGGAGAGTTATGTCCCACCTCCTTGAGGAGGCAGTATCTATTTAAACCATTTAGAAGTCTTTTTTGTTTGTTTGTTTGTTTGTTTGTTTTTTGGGCAAGGGGAGGTTTGTCTCTTCTATCCTATTCATTTATTTAGTCATCTATTTAGATTAGTATGGACCCATTCAATACTTTGGGTTAAAATCCCAAAGTCATTTATTTTGTTGCCTAAATTCCTTTTTTTGGTTGAATTTATTTTCTTGAACAGAACCTCCTGAGAAGCTCAGAATTCCTCAGGCTGCCTTTGGGGCCTTTTCTATTAGCCCAGGAGACTGACTTAGAAGTTCCTCGTGTGTTCTTGTGACTTTCTATACTCAGGTACATTTTTGTTTGTTCATTTGCTTTGAGATAGGGTCTCACTCTGTCACTCAGGTTGGAGTGCAGTGGTGCGATCATGGCTCACTGCAGCCTTGACCCCCCAGGCTCAAGCAATCCTCTTGCCTCTGCTACCCAACTGGCTGAGACCACAAGTGTGTGCCACCATGCCCAGCTAATTTTTAAATTTTTAGTAGAGGCACGGTCTTTCTATGTTGCCCAGGCTAGTCTTGAACTCCTGGGCTCAAGTGATTCTTCCACCTCAGCCTCCCAAAGTACAGTGAACAGGTGTGAGCCACTACACTTAGTGCTAGGTACATACATTATATTTGAATCATAATTCTGGGACCAGGAAGCATCAACTGTCATAGTAAGCCACTGCTTAGACATTCTATCCAGAGAAATCACATGCAAATGTCAAGAGTCCTTGATGCTAGGGATTTTTACTATAGGCCGTACCCTGCAGGGTTTCATGGCAGCAAGAAGGCCAGTCTGGAAAAGGCGTGTGAGTCTCCTTGATAGGCTATAAGGGAATCAGGACAAGAACACTGAGTGTGTGCATGTACTGACTTTTGTTCCATTATCT
>NW_012098100.1:283666-285245 GCF_000951045.1 Mandrillus leucophaeus
TGATGTTCTCTGTGATTCTATCCTTGTGCAAGAACTCATCTCTTCTTAGCCCCTTTGTTCTCCCTCAGTGATCTGGTTCTTTTCCCTGGCTTCAACTACTACCCATCTGCTGATGATTTCTACATTCATTTCACTGCTGATTTGTATTTTCAAGTGCTTACCAGGTATATCCATCCAGATGGCTCAGAGGCGCTTTTTTTTTTTTTTTTGAGACAAGGTCTCACTCTGCTGCTCAGGCTAGAGTGCAGTGACACCATCTCCACTCATTGCAATGCAGCCTCTTGGGCTCAAGCGATCCTCCCACCTCAGCCTACAGAGTAGCCAGGACTATGGCATGCACCACCACACCTGGCTAATTTTTGTATTTTTTGTAAAAATGGGGTTTCACCATGTTGCCCAGGCTGGTTTTGAACTCCTGAACTCAAGTGATCCACCTGCCTCAGCCTCCCAAAAGTGCTGGGATTACAGGTGTGAGCCACTGTGCCTGGCCAGAGGCTCTAGAACTGGGCAATCACAAGCTGAATTTACTGTCTCCTCCTAAATTTTACTCTAGTTTATCTCTAATGGACCAGCTCACAGTGGTTTCTCATACCATAAACTGGGGGTCATTCTAGATCCTTTGCCTTTCCTTTCACAATACATCTAATCTCTATGTCCTTTCACTGATACTTTCTAAATGGCCCTTTAAATTTCTCCTATTCTCTCTGTCATAGCTGCTAAGTGCCTTAATTTAGGCTTTCATTATCTCTCATCCAGACCACCTAATTGTTATTATTCTCTTAAATACCTCCTCCTCAATTCCATCCTTCATATGGCCCCCAAAGTCATATTTTTAGACCCAGATTTGATCAGCTCACTCTTCTATCTAAAATATTTCACTGCCCCCCATCTGATGAAACCTGTGAGTCTTCTTCTCTCAAACAAAAATGTGGGACTATGACAAAATGGCAAACATTCCCCATACTTTCAGCTACTATCCACTGCTTCCCAGAATGGCTGTTGTATCTCTTCCATAACCAGGACATTGAGGGGGAAGCTTTGCTCAAGCCAACTCATAATGTGAATGGTAGAAAGTAAAAACAAGGTAAATATCACTTAGGGTAAGCCAAGAGTAAGAAGCCATGAAAACTAATTGTGAACATTCACTTCAAAGGGCCAGTGGCAGCCCTGGAGTTGATGTTACAGCTATAAAGACAGCATTTGAGGCCAGCCAGTCAATGCCAGCAACAAGAAGAGAGAGTCTGAAGAAACTGGCTCAAGCAACTCTGGGGCATCCACAACCGGCCTTTTTTAGTTGGTTACCAGGCTTATGGCTATTTGAGGCAGAAATCATAGGAAATAAATGGCAGCCCTGGAGAATGCTTTGAGGTGAGTGAATTTAAATTTAATCATAAGAGAATCCCGGTAAAAGCCATGTCACATCTCCCTAGGACAGAGAAAATTTTTAAAGTCTAGATTACTTCAAGAACCACTCCCATCTGAAGCAGTGTGAGGTCGAGGACTACATTAGTCAGGGATCTCCAGAGAGACAGGATCAATAGGATGGACAGATAGACAGATAGATGATAGATGATAGATG
>NW_012098100.1:286830-294366 GCF_000951045.1 Mandrillus leucophaeus
GCACATTTTACATAATATAAAATAAAATATTTAAAGACAAAACCAACAAGGAAATCAAAGAACTGAGAACAAAAGACTTCCAAAAAAGATATGACAGTGAGCTCAAAATATAAATCAGAATTTCTATATGCACAGCTGAGATATTATTTTTCTTTTGTACCTAGACCTGTCTCCTCAAGCCATTTCTCTGTGCATCTTACCACCATAGCAATTATCTTGAACCTTAGCTGCAAAAAAAATTTTTTTCTTGAAAAAATAAATACTATTCATGAAAAAAATGGATTTTCAGTATTTGAAATATTTTCAGTGTTTCTAATTTATTCTTTATTTCATTCTTTAATACTTATTTAGTTAATTTAGTTTCTATTTTGCATGAGGGATTCTGCTGTACTACAATGGGCAGGAAAGCCAGGGTTGATATAAAGATAAGTCATGGCCTTCAATAATCAAAATTTGAAGAGATAAGATGTTTGAAAAAATAGTTTTAATAAAAATAATAAATGCCCTAACTATGGAAGTTGAGAACTATCTTAACATTTTCAAATGTCTCTTACCAATATGACCTTCTTTATCAGCTCAAAATACAAAGGTGATTATATTGCCATTATAATACTAATTACTTATTAGCAAGTCCAGTATTTTCCTTTAGAAACCACTGCTTGCTGTTAATTATACAAGTATCTTAATGCTTATTCAGCCCCAAGTGGTCGTTTCTACTTCCAAACGACCAAGTAGAGAGAACCAGAGGGTCTATTGAGACCACTAGCATAATTCCTCAGTAGCAACCACATTTACATAGTTACTGAACACTAGATGCCCAATGGATGCTTGTCCAGCTGCAGTGATTTCCTTGCTGATCCTTGCTGCAGTTGTTTTAAGTCAGAATCACATATTCAGTCACTGCAGCTAAAACATGATCCCAAGCCTACGTCTGGCTTAGTAAAGAATATCTTCTACCATATCCACGTATTTTGGATATGTGCCATCAACATGCCAACTCTGGTGTTAGGATTGGACACTACTTCTACACATTTCTTAGGAGCGAACTTCAGTTAGCTGAAGTTAGTTGAACTCTGTCTACCAGTGATGTTCTAAAATAATGTTAAACTCAAAAGGCATGAAGTCAGTTTCTTGATTCTTCAGTCCTAGGAATC
Organism: Mandrillus leucophaeus; assembly: GCF_000951045.1. Taxonomy (NCBI): domain Eukaryota; kingdom Metazoa; phylum Chordata; class Mammalia; order Primates; family Cercopithecidae; genus Mandrillus; species Mandrillus leucophaeus. The sequence goes on from NW_012098100.1 coordinate 287,985, forward strand.
TCCTTGGCCCTTATGCAATGTTTCCTACCTCCTCTCCACCAAAACAGCTCTGCCTACCAAGGGCTATTATAAGGGGCTTCCTTTTGCTAACCATAGAAAGCACCCTTACACATAGTTATTATTTTCCCTAATATTAGAATTTGTTTTAAAATTACTTTGCATTTTTTTGACTCCCTAGAGAGTTTTAACGTGTTTTTGAAAGTTACATTTCGATATTACATAGATGTTCAACTTAGAGGATATGGTCTAGGTAAGACTAGAAATAAACCATATTAGATCATGAATGTGAGGGTTGCTATGGAATGTATTTGATGTACATTTCATTTTACAGGCACCCAACTGAGCAGTTTGCCAACGAAAAAGAAAAGTGTCTCAAAATAGTTTTTTTCTGTTTTTTTTTTTTTTTAAAGAAGGGGCAAATGAAGCTAGTAAGTTTATGCATAGTTGAGGAGGGGAAATGTGATTGCTAAGTTGGTATGCTACTACTGAGGAGAAGTACATCACACCTGTAATTTCTCTCCGTCAGCAGTAGCTTTGTGAATAAAAATGATAATTTTTACCCCATTAGGAGAAAGTAAGAGACTAGGTACATGGAACTTAGGTTAGCAAGAGAACTAAGTACTGATAACTGACGAAGCTGAAGACAGTCAAAAGATTGCCTCAATAAGGAAGTTAAATCTTGTAATAGAAATGAAGAACTAGATGTTATTAAAATTTCAACGTAGTGGAAAAGCCCCGGAAGAATCTCTGGGCAAGTTAAAGATAAGGAGTTTCTTTCCAGACTAAAAATAGACTAGAGATGAAGTTTGATTGACAACAGCTATGGATCATCAAAGAAGGTACAAAACTCTACTTAGGTTTTGTTAACATCTTTTAATTTTTTTTTAAGTTTGTTACTTACTTTAAAAATAGTAGCCATGTTTCCTAATTATGGTCAGTGTTTCTACTTTGCTAAGTTAATAAAAATTACCTTTTTATACATTAATGTTAAAGTATGCATTTTACTGGGAGGCAAAGCATACAGGATCGCCTTTTGAGAATCAGTCTTTCAAATCCGTAATTGAGCCAATGAAGGGGAGGCAAATGTAATGCAGATTAAAAGTAGAAAGAACTCCAAGCCTCGTCAAAGGTTTATGTTTGCACTGTGGGCTTTTCTTTTTTTTTTTTTTTGTTTGTCACATATTGTTACCAGCAGAAAAGCAAATACAGAAATAATGCATAATTTATTTTTAAAAATTGATAACCAGGCAACTTTTTAAGGAATCTATAACAAACTCATATTTTTTAGAAATAAACATGTTTATCTGTTTATCGTATAATTATTTTCATCTTTCTTTGCATTCTTAATTTTTTTTAAATGCATTTTGCTTTGCAATTCAACACTGAATTATTAGACTTCTGTTTGTGACTGCCAGTATTTCTGGTTGGCATTGATTTAAGTAAACAGTATCAAAACACATTGTACTACAGTGAAACTAATAGACCCAGTAAGACTATCCTCAAAATAATGATCTATAGGAATTATTTTTTGCCAAAGTTATTATTGCTTTTTAATGCTGAAAACCAGAACAAAGAAAGCAGATGAAACAAAACAACAAGGTTTCAGTTATTATGGATAATAACAAAGGATTATTTCTAGGAAATGAATATTTGAGACAGATGAGCCAATTTGGTAAGTAGCATTTCAATGTTCCTTTCATATGAAAAATTTGTAGTAACAGCTCCTTCCACACCAGTCAAGGTGCTTATTTCACAAATTCTCTGGAGAAATATGGGAGTTGATATAAAGGAACTAAAGTGCTTAACTCAAGCGTTGTCATTAATTAAGAGGAATTGGCCAAAAGTCACACTTTTGCACTAAATAGATCTTGCGTGCAAATGTATCTTTTAATATTGTACACATGAAAAAAATTATACCTAAGCCTGTGTCTCCTGAGGCACTTAAAAGTAGTACTGGGGACTCCAACAATTATTTTTAATGTTCCAAAATATCAAATGAAAATCCCAGTTTTATCGTCGTTAGAATTGCTTGGAATAACTAAAACATCTGTTGCTTGGGGTTGGAATTCAGTCAAGTTGGTGCTGAAATAATGTCTAACTTTTAAGAATATTTTTATTTATAAATACTGAGAAATGATTTGTAAAATATTGTTTGTGGTTTAAGTGACAAAAATCTTTCATACTATGGGGTGGGGGAAAATAAAAAGGTCTCTGGGTAGAGCTCTGGGTGGTTCCTGCTCCACTTCAATGGCCAGTGAAAACCTATAGCAGAAGCTGGGAGGAAAGATACATATGATTCTCCAAACCCCAGGGGATTTGCAATCAATCACCAAGGGAATGGTAGAAAAGTAGAGTTTTCCCTGGAGTTCACAGATCTGGGATGGCAGGACCCCTTAGCAGCTGAAACCAGTCTATATAGTGACCCTCAAGTCTCCTTTTCATGAATGTGTATCCTAGTTTCCAACAGCTTTAAGCCCAACAGTGAGCTCTTACAAATTTTTTTTTTCTTTTTCAACAATTTTTAAATTAAATAAAATGTATATGTGTATATGTCTGTATGTGTGAAAATATCAATCTCTATCTCTGTAGAGATAGATATAAATATATCTCCAACCAGAGACTGGAGTGGCATAAAACTTACAAAAAGGTTTTTTCTATGTTTCTGATTTAGCAAAAGAATTCATTTTCATTACTCTCAAAAGAGTTAAGGAGTTAATAAAATAATTTTTCCTGCAAAGACTTTGAAAGTAACTCTTCAAGATGCTGACAGGCAGAAATGAGAGAGTCAAATGCTATCCAAAGCAAGACCACGTCACCCTTCATATCTGGCTATCGATATCCACCTTCTCCATTGTTCTCATTTTTTACCCCTCATATCTTTATTATGTGATACTGGGTCTGGGACTCTGCAAATCAGCTTAACCTGCTGACTCCCTGTGAGCTTCCACCAATAGTGGCTGTTAGAGGGAGGTTAAAAGGCAGACTCCTTGCTTTCTTCCTGTTCCTATCATCACCTCAGCAATAGTTCTGCATCCTGGAATGGGCAGTTGGCTTCAATCTCCTCTTTTACTTCAGTATTCTAAGAACTAACCTAAATGTGCCCTCAGAGGTACAGGTATCAGCACTAGCTGTGAAGTTTTCCCAGCTCTTCTGAGCTCCTGAGCTACCAGCACGTGCTGGGCAGTATCCAGGCCTGCACTTCCTGCCCTCCACTCCCTGACACATAAGGTTCTGCATTATAGTTCTCCGGGCTGTGAAGATAGGACTTTGTGAGAGACTGGATGTGGGAGAGAAAGGCAATGAAGACAAAGCTTAAGATTCTGATCTGGAAAGGTAGCAGCTTCTTATAGTCACTCTCTCTTTGTGACCTCAGTATCCCTTCTTTGAGTTTTTATTTCTCCAGTCCTGTTTAACCAACTTCTCATGTTAAATCCTCACTGTTGAAATGATCAGTGCAGTTTCTGTTTTCCTGACCAGACTCTTATCGATATACCATATACCAAGAAAACAACTTTCTTTTGATGTCTAAAATAATTAGATGAACCAGCATCCACGTAGACTAAATCATTAATGAATATGAATAAGCTCCTTAATGTATAGGTACAAGATATTAGGAAAATGACAGACATAAAATCCAGCCTGGCTTCTTTGGAGATCTCTCTCTTCTCATTCAGCCATCATGCTGCAGCCACACTGGCTGTCTCTCAGGTCCTCAGATTCTCCACGCTTCCCTCCAGCTCAAAGTCCCCACACACGCTCTTCTCTTTGCCAAGAATACACTTCCTGACATTCAACATGCTCACACCTATTCCTTTTTAAGATCTAAATTCATTTACCACTTCCTCAGGGGAACCTCCCCAAAACTTTCAGGGGGAGGTAGACATTTTTATGGCACCCTGTACTTCTGAAAAGATTAGTATTTAAAGAAATAATTGGCTCATTAGTTATTAAATCCTAGAATGTAAATTCCACTGGGGCAAAAACAATTTCTTGCTGTGCTTCAGTTGACTCTCTTGCCCTCTGGCTCCCTGCTGGATTTGGCAGAGCAGAAACTATTTCTGTAGACTAGTACCTGTTTCATAACTGTTTCACCAGTTCTTTTAACTACATAGTAGTTAAATTACAAGAGTACAAAATATATTAGTTATTGAACCCTATGTGCCAGGCATTGTACTAAACACATTGCATGTATTATTTCATTTAATTTTCCCAACAACTCTAAAAGATAGGTACTATGATTACATTGAACAGAGAAGGAGCCTAAGGCACAGCGATGGGAAGTGGCTTGAACAAGTTTGTACAGCTCACAAGTGATGGAGATAGAATTCCAGCCACTCTTACTCCAAGCCTATAAATGAGTGAGTGAAAGAACAAAGCTGATAGTCTCATTGGGAAAACAAGGTTATACTTAACAGACAGGCAGCATAGGCTAAGTTTGAAAAAGCTAGTGCAGACATTCTGTATTACCACAGCACAGAGAAAGGGCAAATCTCCAAGGCAAGGGTGATAAGAAAGATTTCACAGAGTGGCTGGGACTTCACTACCTTGAAGGTAGGGCTGTGCTAGATAAGGAGAAAGAAGGAAGGACACTTAATGCAGAGTAAACAGCCCAAGAAAATTTCCTCAACCCTTCACCTTCAGGTGACCTTTAAAAGCAAAGAAAACAATCTGGAAAATTTTTAAATGTATGGTTTTTTTTGTTTGTTTTTCGTTTTTTTAAGGATTAAATTTCCTTTTTAAAAGGATTCCCTTTTCAACAGCCAAATAAGCACAGTTACCAATTTATTATAAAGCACTTCTAATCTGAAAGGGATGATTACAGAGAACCCCAAAACAGAGGGATATATGCCAGGATACAGTTTAGCAAGTGGCAGGCTGCATCAGAGGGCACCAGGACATGATGCCTACCATTGGCCACGGCAGATACAGTGGAACAAAGCCACAGAAAAACTGGCAGAGCAGCATTTGTGCTGCAGAGCCAGGCAGGAAATTTGTCTTCCAAAACTGACACTGGGCTGGGACTTAGGATTCCTGAGCATTCTTAGGATAAAGCCCTGAATAAAAAGAAGGAATCAGGATTTAACTGACAAAATTATTCTAAGGCAGAGCCAAAATAATTTGCTTATAGAAATGGGTTAGGAAGTAGAGTTATTACTATTAGCAAATCATAGATGGAAATAGGTTCTTTTGAAGGATGGGCTTATAGAAAATGAAAAAGTTTAAGGAAGGACCAAAAGACACCTGGATCAAGCCTGATTTCCAACTTCACTTAGGAATAGTAGAAATTTCCTCGTTAGCATGGTCCTTTATGGGTACAGGCTCTAATAAACCAACCTAGGGTTTTCTTCTAGTAAGCCACCTTGATTTTGATATTTATTCCTTTACAAATGATAAAATTTGTCCCACCTTGGGGGAAAAATCATTATCTATTTTTGCATGGTTTTTAAATTTTTTAAATTTGGTTTTACTATTTTATATTGCTTTAAAGAGACATAATTTCATTTTGATATTTTGTTAAAAAATTCTTCCAGACATTGGTGTATGAGATAAATATGATGTATGTACATAGTTCTATAAAAGTGAAATTATGCATTATATGTTGTTTTTTAAACTCCCTTTTCCACTCAGCAATATGTTTGGACCCCTCTCTATGACAGTAAACACATTTCTTCTTCATTTACCATCTATTTTCGGAATAGGAAAATTGAAGCCCAGGGGACTAAAATGACTAATCAAAGCTCCAAAGGAAATCATTTAGAAAATGCATTCATTAAATATCCATTTTTTTGTAACACTACATAAAAAAAGTTAAAACCCATGTAGACCTTAATCAGCATGTATTTACTGTATAAGATAAACACAGAAAGAGCCACAAAAATTATAAAGCCTAGAAAAATCAGATAACTAAAAATATTCTCAGAGGTTTATGGTTTATAGAGCAGTTCTGGAGAAATCATTTGCTTTTTCAAAACAATCCAATGAATTAGCTAAATCTGTTATTTTTGATTAATCATTATACTTATTGATAAGTGTCTTCCTATCTACTATACATTTCTACTTATAAAAATTCCTCATTCCTCTGCTTCCCACTCACAACAAACCTCATTAAGTAATTATTCAAAACATGCTATTTCCACTTCCTTATTCAAATATTCATCCTCCAACCTACTCCAATCTGAATTCCAACCTTATTACTTGACTGATTTCCACTTTGGTAAATCCAATAGCAAATGAGACTTTTCTGTCCTTATCTTTCTAAACCTTTCAGTAGGATTTCATGTGCATTATCACCTCCCTCTGAAATCTTTCTCTTCTCTTGGAGTCCATAACACTACATTCTCCTGATTTATGTTCGGAATTACTGGCTGCTTTTTCTTACTTT
>NW_012098100.1:298692-299382 GCF_000951045.1 Mandrillus leucophaeus
ATTTTTTCCTTCATTTCAACTTTGGTGAATCTGACAATTATGTGTCTTTGGGTTGCTCTTCTTGAGGAATAGCTTTGTGGCGTTCTCTGTATTTTCTGAATTTGAATGTTGGCCTGCCTTGTTATGGTTGGGGAAGTTCTCCTGGATAATACCCTGAAGAGTGTTTTTCAACTTGGTTCCATTCTCCCTGTCACTTTCAGGTACACCAATCAAACATAGATTTGGTCTTTTCACATAGTCCCATATCTCTTGGAGGCTTTGTTCATTCCTTTTTACTCTTTTTTTCCTAATCTTGTCTTCTCGCTTTATTTCATTAATTTGATCTTCAATTACTGATATCCTTTCTTCCACTTGATCAAACTGACTACTGAAGCTTGTGCATGTGTCACGAAGTTCTTGTGCCATGGTTTTCAACTCCATCAGGTCATTGCAGATCTTCTATACATGTTTATTCTAGTTAGCCATCCATCTAACCTTTTTTTAAGGGTTTTAGCTTCCTTGCGATGGGTTAGAACATGCTCCTTGAGCTCAGAGAAGTTTGTTATTACCAACCTTCTGAAGCTTACTTCTGTCAGTTCATCAAAATCATTCTCTGTCCAGTTTTGTTCCATTGCTGGAGAGGAGCCATGATCCTTTGGAGGTGAAGAGGCACTCTGGTTTTTAGAATTTTCAGCTTTTCTGCTCTGGTTT
>NW_012098100.1:301937-304937 GCF_000951045.1 Mandrillus leucophaeus
TCTAACTGGTATGAGATGGTATCTCATTGTGGTTTTGATTTACATTTCTCTGATGACCAGTGATGATGAGCATTTTTTCATGTGTCTGTTGGCTGCATAAATGTCTTATTTTGAGAAGTGTCTGTTGATATCCTTTGCCCACTTTTTGATGGGGTTGTTGTTTTTTTCTTGTAAATTTGTTTAAGTTCTTAAGTTCTTTGTAGATTCTGGATGTTAGCCCTTTGTCAGATGGGTAGAGGGTAAAAATTTTCTCCCATTCTGTAGGTTGCCTATTCACTCTGATTAGTTTCTTTTACTGTGCAGAAGCTCTTTAGTTTCATTAGATCCTATTTGTCTATTTTGGCTTTTGTTGCCATTGCTTTTCGTGTTTTAGTCACGAAGTTTTTGCCCATGCCTATGTCCTGAATGGTATTGCCTAGGTTTTCTTCTAGGGTTTCTATGGTTTTAGGCCTTACATTTAAGTCTTTAATCCATCTTGAATTAATTTTTGTATAAGGTATAAGGAAGGGATCCAGTTTCGGCTTTCTATATGGCTACCCAGTTTCCCCAGCACCATTTATTTAGGGAATCCTTTTCCCATTTCTTGTTTCTGTCAGGTTTGTCAAAGATCCGATGGTTGTAGATGTGTGGTGTTATTTCTGAGGCCTCTGTTCTGTTCCATTGGTCTATATCTCTGTTTTGGTACCAGTACCATGCTGTTTTCACGATATTGATTCTTCCTATCCATGAGCATGAAATGTTCTTCCATTTGTTTGTGCCCTTTTTTTATTTTATTGAGCAGTGGTTTGCAGTTCTCCTTGAAGAGGTCCTTCACATCCCTTATAAGTTGGATGCCTAGGTATTTTATTCTCCTTGTAGCAATTCTGAATGGGAGTTCACTCATGATTTGGCTCTCTGTTGTCTGTTATTGGTGTATAGGAATGCTTGTGATTTTTGCACATTGATTTTGTATCCTGAGACTTTGCTGAAGTTGCTTATCAGTTTAAGGAGATTTTGGGCTGAGACGATGGGGTTTTCTAAATATACAATCATGTCGTCTGCAAACAGGGACAATTTGACTCCCTCTTTTCCTAATTGATTCCTAATTATTTCTTTCTCTTGCCTGATTGCCCTGGCCAGAACTTCCAACACTATGTTGAATAGGAGTGGTGAGAGAGGACATCCTTGTCTTGTACTGGTTTTCAAAGGGAAAGCTTCCAGTATTTGCTCATTCAGTATGATACTGGCTATGGATCTGTCATAAATAGCTCTTATTATTTTGAGATCTGTTCCATCAATACCTAGTTTATTGGGAGCTTTTAGCATGAAGGGCTGTTGAATTTTGTCAAAGACCTTTTCTGCATCTATTGAGATAATCATGTGGTTTTTGTCATTGGTTCTATTTATGTGATGGATTACGTTTATTGATTTGTGTATGTTGAACCAGCCTTGCATCCTAGGGATGAAGCCGACTTGATCGTGGTGGATAAGCTTTTAGATGTGCTGCTGGATTTGGTTTGCCAGTATTTTATTGAGGATTTTCCCATTGATGTTCATCAGGGATATTGGTCTAAAATCTCTTTTTTTGTTGTGTCTCTGCCAGGTTTTAGTATCAGGATGATTCTGGCCTCATAAAAAGAATTAGGGAGAATTCTCTCTTTTCCTATTGATTGGAATAGTTTCAGAAGGAATGGTATCAGCTCCTCTTTGTACCTCTTGTAGAATTTGGCTGTGAATCCATCTGGTCCTGGACTTTTTTTGGTTGGTAGGCTATTAATTATTGCCTCAATTTCAGAGCCTGTTATTGGTCTGTTCAGAGATTCAACTTCTTCCTGGTTTAGCCTTCAGAGGGTGTATGTGTCCAGGAATTTATCCATTTCTTCTAGGTTTTCTAGTTTATTTGCTTAGAGGTGTTTATAGTATTCTCCGATGGTAGTTTGTATTTCTGTGGGATCAGTGGTGATATCCCCTTTATCATTTTTTATTGCATCTATTTGATTCTTCTCTCTTTTCTTCTTTATCAGTCTTGCTAGCAGTCTATCCATTTTGTTGATCTTTTAAAAAAACCAGCTCTGGCTTCATTGATTTTGTGAAGGGTTTTTCATGTCTCTATCTCCTTCAGTTCTGCCCTGATCTTAGTTATTTCTTGTCCTCTGCTAGCTTTTCAATTTGTTTGCTCTCGCTTCTCTAGTTCTTTTAATTGGGATGTTAGGGTGTCGATTTTAGATCTTTCCTGCTTTCTTTTGTGGGCATTTAGTGCTATAAATTTCCCTCTGCACACTGCTTTGTGCCCCAGAGATTCTGGTACATTGTGTCTTTGTTCTCATTGATTTCAAAGAACATTTGTATTTCTGCCTTAATTTCATTACTTACCCAGCAATCATTCAGGAGCAGGTTGTTCAGTTTCCATGTAGTTGTGCGGTTTGTCCTCCATCCCTTTATTTTGAGCCTATGTGAGATGGGTCTGCATGTGAGATGGATGTCCTGAATACAGCACACTGATGAGTCTTGACTCTTTATCCAGTTTGCCAGTCTGTCTTTTAATCGGGGCATTTAGCCCATTTATATTTAAGGTTAATATTGTTATGTGTGAATTTGTACCTGTCATTATGATGTTAGCTGGTTATTTTGCCCATTAATTGATGCAGTTTCTTCCTAGCATCGATGGTCTTTACAATTTGGCATGTTTTTGCAGTGGTTGTCACTGATTGTTCCTTTCCATGTTTAGTACTTCCTTCTCTTGTAAGGCAGGCCCGGTGGTGACAAAATCTCTAAGCATTTGCTTCTCTGTAAAGGATTTTATTTCTCCTTCACTTATGAAGCTTTGTTTGGCTGGATGTGAAATTCTGGGTTGAAAATTATTTTCTTTAAGAACGTTGAATATTGGTCCCCAATCTCTTCTGGCTTGTAGGGTTTCTGCTGAGAGATCTGTCATTAATCTGATGGGCTTCCCTTTGTGTGTAACCCGACCTTTCTCTCTGGCTGCCCTTAACATTTTTTCCTTCATTTCAACTTTGGTGA
>NW_012098100.1:306726-307402 GCF_000951045.1 Mandrillus leucophaeus
CGGAGTCTCGCTCTGTCGCCCAGGCTGGAGTGCAGTGGCCGGATCTCGGCTCACTGCAAGCTCAGCCTCCCAGGTTCACGCCATTCTCCTGCCTCAGCCACCCGAGTAGCTGGGACTACAGGCACCCACCACCTCGCCTGGCTAGTTTTTTGTATTTTTTAGTAGAGACGGGGTTTCACCGTGTTAACCAGGATGGTCTTGGCCTCCCAAAGTGCTGGGATTACAGGCTTGAGCCACCGCGCCCGGCACGCTTTTTCTTACTTTCTTTTACTAAATTCTACCCAATCTCTTAGTGTTTGAGTGCCTCTGGAATTTTTTCTGCTTTTCTCTATCTGTATTTTTGCCTAGTTATCTCATCCAATCCAATGACTTTAAAGGACACCCATATGCTAGTGACTACCAAAGTTGTGTATCTAGCTCTAACCAATCTACATCCCAAGCTCCAGACTCATATTTCTGACAGCTGACTAAACAACTCCATTTGAATATCTAATAGAATCTCAGATTTACCAGGTATAAAATAACCCCCTCCAACAACAAAATCTGTGTTCCTCTAGTTTTCATCAACACATTAAAAAAAATTTTTTTTATTATACTTTAAGTTCTAGGGTACATGTGCACAACGTGCAGGTTTGTTACATATGTATACATGTGCCATGTTGGTTTGCTGCACCCA
>NW_012098100.1:310777-315558 GCF_000951045.1 Mandrillus leucophaeus
AAATCATTCTCTGTCCAGTTTTGTTCCATTGCTGGAGAGGAGCCATGATCCTTTGGAGGTGAAGAGGCACTCTGGTTTTTAGAATTTTCAGCTTTTCTGCTCTGGTTTCTCCCCATCTTTGTGGTTTTATCTACCTTTGGTCTTTGATGTTGGTGACCTACAGATGGGGTTTTGGTGTAGATGTCCTTTTTGTTGGTGTTGATGCTATTCCTTTCCATTTGTTAGTTTTCCTTCTAACAGTCAGGACCCTCAGCTGCAGGTCTGTTGGAGTTTACTGGACGTCCACTCCAGACCCTGTTGTCCTGGGTATCACCAGTTGAGGCTGCGGAACAGCAAATATTGCTGCCTGATCCTTCCTCTGGAAGCTTCATCCCAGAGGGGCACCCACCTGTATGAGGTGTCTTTTGGCTCCTACTGAGAGGTGTCTCCCAGTTAGGCTACAGGGGAGTCAGGGACCCACTTGAAGAGGGAATGTGTCCATTCTCAGAGTTCAAACACCATGCTGGGAGAACCACTGCTCTGTTCAGAGCTGTCAGACAGGGACATTTAAGTCTGCAGAAGTTGTCTGCTGCCTTTTGTTCAGCTATGCCCTGCACACAGTGGTGAAGTCTATAGAGGCAGTAGGCCTTGCTGAGCTGTGGTGGGCTCTACCCAGTTCGAGCTTCCCAGCCACTTTGTTTACCTACTCAAGCCTCAGCAATGATGGACACCCCTCCTTCCACCAGTCTGCACCCTCACAGTTTGATCTCAGACTGCTAGCAGTGAGGAAGGCTCCGTGGGTGTGGGACCCACCAAGCCAGGCATGGGAGAGAATCTCCTAGTCTACTGGTTGCTAAGACTGTGGGAAAAGCACAGTATTTGAGCCGGAGTGTACCAATTTTCCAGGTACAGTCTGTCACGGCTTCCCTTGGCTAGGAAAGGGAAATCCCCTGATCCCTTGTGCTTCCTGGGTGAGGCAATGGCCCACTCTGCTTTGGTTTACCCTCTGTGGGCTGCACCTACTGTCCAACCAATCCCAATGAGGTGAACCAGGTACCTCAGTTGGAAATGCAGAAATCACCCGTCTTCTGCATTGATCACACTGGGAGCTGCAGACCAGAGCTGTCCCTATTTGGCCATCTTGGAACAGACTCTTTTTCATCAACACATTTTATCACCATTTACTCCATTGCTCAAACCCCAAACCTAGAAAGCACTTATATTCTTCCTTTTACATCACTCCCTCATACCTAATCTTTCCATGTCTTGGAGAAATTGTAATTTCTTCCAGTTTTCACATCTGTCCTCCTGATTCTGTGTGGGAGATCAGTCAAGGTGGTGGGAAAAATTATGAAGTTATAGGAAATAGGCACAAACCTTCCTGGAAGGGCAGGAGGTTTGCATAGCTTCAGTAAAAGATTTGACTGCAGGCAGCCTCATCCTCTTTACCTTGAGTTGATAGCAGAATAGCAAATAACAAAGGAATGTTGGGGAGCTTATCTAAATAGCTTGTTTACTTATATGGTCCTAAGACTGACCTTTGATCTTCCATGGGTGCATGACTACTCTCTCTGGGGGAGGGTGACCAGATTAATTATCCACACATGTGTTGACTCAACGTCTTTGTCATCAAATCTGTGCTGAACAAATGCCCACAGGGCCAGCTAGTCAGGGCACATGGCTGCCACAACTTTTTTCTGTGTGTGGCCCAGCGCCCTAGCTGCTCTTTCACTGAGTATCGGTGTCTGAATACATTATTCATCCATCATGTAGCCTGGGTCTGTGAGTCAGACCCTGGCATTTCTGTGTCCACTACTAACATCTAACTTCAAGAAATGTTGGAAGGTCACACTCTGGAGCTTCTCTATGTACTTGTATGATCTCGGGCAAGTTACTCAATTACTCTGTGACTTATCTTCCTTATCTATAAAATGACCTATTTCATAGTATTGATAGGATAGTGAGAATTAATGCATCAACATGTATAAACTACTTAGAACAGAAATTGGAGTTTTTAGATTATGACCAAGTGACTCTTAATGGACAAACATTTTTGCAGAAAACTATGCTAAATTCTGGACTTAGTATTCAAAAACCATTTTATGAAGGCACTATGGAGTGACCAAAAAGCAGACAGAAACTGTAGGGGAGGTGACACTTACAGGAAGAGAAGAGGGAGGGTTTCTTGTTTTTTAGTGTTTCATCTGGAGGCCATCTCATCAGTCTGTCTCACATCATGTGGCTCAAACTCAGCTAGAAAATCAATATTTACTGGCTGAAAGAACCTGAAGATAGAGTTAAAGGCAGCTGGAAAGTGAGGAGAGAAATTCTAGAAAGCAGAGAGACACAAAAGTGGAGCCCTAAATTCTGTTTATATATTCTGCCAAAATCTCTGAACCACACGTATGTGGGGCAGATTCTGAGCAACCAAGATAAGGGTAAATTAAAAACTTAAGATTTCAATTGCCACCCATTTCAGGTAAGAAAGGATTTTTAGTATACGTTCAACCATGTTAACTTTCTGCTTAAAAATAATTTTTTAGTTAAGTTGAAAAAAATTGAGGGGCAGGCCAAGATGGCTGATTAGAAGCAGCTGCACTCCACACCTCTTGTGGAGAGGAATGAAAACAGTGAGTGAATTTTTCACCTTCAACTGAGGTATCCAGGTTCTCACACTGGGATTGACTAGGCAGAAGGCTCAACCCCTGGAAAGCAAGGAAAAGCAGGGTGGGGTGATGACCCACCCAGGAGCTGTATGGAGCCACAGGAGCCCCCAGCCCCAGCCAAGAAAAGTGGTGAGTGATTGTGTAGCCCTGCCAGGGAAACCATGCTTTTCCCACAGATCTTTGCAACGTACAGATCAGGAGATCCCCTCATGAGCCCATGCCACCAGGGCCTTTGTTCTGATGCACAAAGTGATGCAGAGTCTTGGGGCTGCTTGGGCATGCATGGAGACTTAGGAGTTTTGCATACTCCAGCTCTGGGAACTCTGGTGAGGTGGGATATCCATCTGTGCATTCCCCTAGGAAGGGGTCTGAATCCAGGGAGCCAAGCAGTGTCATTCTGCAGGTCCCATTCCCACAACACCTCACAAGTTAATACCTACTGACTTGGAATTCCAGCTTGCCAGAAGCAGCAGGCTGGAGAATGCCTGAGATGGACCAAGTTCCCAGCTAGAGGGAACTCCATCTCCGTGGTTTGAATTGACCATTCCAGCCTGCCAGCTCTAGGGAGTCCAGGCAGTCTGGACCAGAACTCTGATCTCTCCCTGGGATGGCGCTTTTAAGGGGAAGGGTGGCTGTAGTCTCTGTGGTTCAGTCAACTTAGCCTTTCTAGCCTGCTGGCTCTAGAGAGCCTGGGTGGTCTGGTCAAGGAGTATTCTCCCCAGAACAGTACACCCACTTTGCCAAGGGGATGCCAGACCGCTTCTTCAAGTGGGTCCCTGATCCCATTTCTCCTGACTGGGTGAGACCTCCCAACAGAGGTCTCCAGACATCTCCTACAGGAGCATTCAGGCAGCATCATGTTGGTGCCCCCCTGGAATTGAGCTCCCAGAGGAAGGAGCAGGCTGCCGTTTTTGCTGTTTTGCAGCTTTCACTGATGATACCACCAGGTGCAGAAGGGACCAAAGTGACTACAGTCTGGAGTGGGACCCCAGCAAACCACAACAGCCCTATGGAAGAATAGCCTGACAAAAGAAAAATAAACAAATAAAAAGCAACAACATCAACAGCATCAACAAAAAAGACCCCACAAAAACCCTATTCAAAGGTAAGCAACCTCAAAGATTGAAGGAAGATAAGCCCATAAAGATGAGAAAAAAATCAATGCAAAAACATTGAAACCTTAAAAAGCCAGAACGCCTCTTCTCCTCCAAATGACTGCAACACCTCTCCTGGAAGGGCACAGAACTGGGCTGAGGCTGAGATGGCTGAATTGACAGATGTAGGCTTCAGAAGGTAGGTAATAATGAACTTTGCTAAAGGAGCATGTTCTAACCCAACGCAAAGAAGCTAAGAAACATGATAAAACAATATGGGAAATGATAACCAGAATAGCTAGTATGGAGAGGAGCATAACTGACCTGACACAACGTGAGAGATTCACAATGCAATCACAAGTATCAATAGCAGAATAGACCAAGTGGAGGAAACAATCTCAGAGCTTGAAGACTATCTTTCTGAAATAAGACCAGCATACAAGAATGGAGAAAAAAGAATGAAAAGGAACAAACAAAACCTCTCTGAAACATGAGACTATGTAAAAAGCTTGAACCTACGACTGACTGGGGTACCTGAAAGAGATGGGAAGAATGGAACCAAGTTGGGAAACACATTTCAGGATATCCTCCAGGAGAACATCCCCAACCTAGCAAGACAGGCCAATATTCAAATTCAGGAAATTCAAAGGACCCCAGTATGACACTGTACAAAAAGATCAACCCCAAGACACATGATCATCAAATTCTCCAAGGTCAAAATGAAAGAAAACATGTTAAGGGCAGCCAGAGAGAAAGTCCAGGTCACCTACAAAGGGAAGCCCATCAGAATAACGGCAGATCTCTCAGCAGAAACCCCACTAACCAGAAGAGACTGGGGGCCAATATTCAACATTCTTAAAGAAAACAGTTTCCAACCTAGAATTTCATATCCAGCCAAACTAAGCTTCATAAGCAAAGGAGAAATAAGATCCTTTTCAGACAAGCAAATGTTGAGGGAATTCATTACCAGCAGGCCTGCCATGCAAGAGCTGCTGAAGGAAGCATTAAATATGGAAATGACAAAAAAAAAAAAAAAAAAAAA
>NW_012098100.1:315608-343953 GCF_000951045.1 Mandrillus leucophaeus
TCAAAAAAAAAAAAAAAAAAAAAAAAAAAACATTACCAGCCACTACAAAAACACACTGAAGTACACAGACCAGTGACACTATGAAGCAACCACATAAAAAAGTCTTCTAAATAACCAGGTAGCATCATGATGACAAGATCAAATTCACACATAACAATATTAACCTTAAATGTCAATGGGCTAAATGCCCCAATTAAAAGACACAGAATAGCAAGCTGAATAGAAAGTCAAGGCCCATTGGTATGCTGTCTTCAAGAGACCCATCTCATGGTCAAAGGCACACATAGGCTCAAAGTAAAGGGATGGAGGAAAATTCACCAAGAAAATGGAAAACAGAAAAAAGCATTGGTCATAATTCTAGTTTCGGACAAAACGGACTTTAAGCCAACAAAGATTAAAAAAGACAAAGGCCATTACATAATGGTAAAGGGATCAATTCAATAAGAAGAGCTAACTATCCTAAATATATATGCAACCAACACAGGAGCACCCAGATTCATAAAGCAAGTTCTTAGAGACCTACAAAGAGACTTAGACTCCCACACAATAATAGTGGGAGACTTTGACACCAACTGACAATGTTAGAGAGATCACTGAGACAGAAAATTAACAAAGATATTCAAGACTTGAACTCAGCTCTGGATCAAGTGGACTTGATTGATTTCTACAGAACTTTTCACCCAGAAACAAAAGAATATACATTCTCATCACCACATAGCACTTAGTCTAAAATTGATCACATAATTGGAAGTAAAACACTCCTCAGCAAATACGAAAGAAGTAAAATCATAACAAACAGTCTCTCAGACCACAACACAATCAAATTAGATCTCAAAATCTCAATAAATTCTTTGAAATTAATTAAATTAGATCTCAAGAAGTTCTTTGAGCTGGGCGTGGTGGCTCATGCCTGTAATCCCAGCACTTTGGGAGGCCGAGGTGGGTGGATCACCTGAGTTCAAGAGTTCAAGACCAGCCTGACCACCCCATCTCTACTAAAAATACAAACAAACCCTAAAAATACTAGTGACACCCCATCTCCACTAAAAATATAGAAATTAGCCAGGCATGGTGGTGTGTGCCTGTAATCCCAGCTACTCTGGAGGCTGAGGCAGGAGAATCACTTGAACCCAGGAGGCGGAGGCTGCAGTGAGCCGAGATCACACCATTGCATTCCAGCCTGGGCAACTCCATCTCTAAAAAAAAAAAAAGAAGAAGAAGAAGAAGTCATTTGAAACTAATAAGAACCAGAATCTCTAGGATACAGCTAAAGCAGTGTTAAGAGGGAAATTTGTAGCACCAAATGCCCACATTGAAAAGCTAGAACGATCTCAAATCAACAAACTAACATTACAACTAAAAGAACTAGAGAACCAACCCCAAACTCCAAAGCTAGCAGAAGACAAGGAATAACCAATAAAGAAAAAAGAAGAATCAAATGACACAATCAGAAATGATAATGGGGATGTCACCACTGACCCCACAAAAATAAAAACAACCGTTAGAGAATACTATAAACACTTCTATGCACATAAACTAGAAAATCTAGAAGAAATGGATAAATTCCTGGATGCATACACCCTACCAAGCCTAAACCAGGGAGAAACTGAATTCCTGAATGGACCGATAACAAGTTCTAAAATTGAGGCAGTAATAAATAGCCTAACAACCAAGAAAAGCCCAGGACCAGACGGATTTACAGTTGAATTCTACTAGAGGTACAGAGTTGCTACCATTTCTACTGAAACTATTCCAAACCATTGAAAAGAAGGGACTCCTCCCTACCTCATTCTATGAGACAAACATCATCCTGATACCAAAACCTGGCAGAGATACAACAATGACAAAAACACTTCAGACCAATATCCCTGATGAAATCAATGCAAAAATCCTCAATAAAATACTGGCAAACCAAATCCAGCAGCACATCAAAAAGCTTATCCACCACAATCAAGTTGGCTTCATCCCCAGGATGCAAGGTTGGTTCAACATACACAAATTAATAAATGTGATTCATCACATAAATAGAACTAAAGACAAAAACCACATGATTATCTCAATAGATGCAGAAAAGCCTTTGATAAACTTCAACTTCCTTTCTTGTTAAAAATTCTCAATAAACTAGGTATTGAAGGAGCATACCTGAAAATAATAAAAGCCATATATGACAAACCCACAGCCAATATCATACTGAATAGGCAAAATCTAGAATCATTCCTCTTGAAGCCTGGCACAAGACAAGAATGCCCTCTTTCAACCACTCTTATTCAACATAGTATTGGAAGTTCTGGCCAGGACAATAAGACAAGAGAAAGAAATAAACCATATTCAAATAGGAAGATATGAAGTCAAATTATCCTTGTTTGCAGATGATATGATCCTGTATCTAGAAAACCCCCTCATCTCAGCCCAGAAGCCTCTTAAGCTGATAAACAACTTCAGCAAAATCTCAGGATACAAAATCAATGTGCAAAAATTGCTAGCATTCCTATCCACCACCAACAGGCAGGCAGACAGCCAAATCATGAATGAATTCCCATTCACAATTGCTACAAAGACAATAAAATGCCTAGGAATATAACTGACAAGGGAAGTGGAGAACCTCAAGGAGAACTACAAACCACTGTTCAAGGAAATCAGAGAGGACACAAACAAATGGAAAAGCATTCCATGCTCATGGGTAGGAAGAATCAATATCATGAAAATGGCCACACTGCCCAAAGTAATTAATAGATTCAATCCTATTCCTGTTAAACTACCATTGATGTTCTTCACAGAATTAGAGAAAACTATTTTAAAATTCCTCTAGAATCAAAAAAGACCCTGAATAGCCAAGAAAATCCTAAGCAAAAAGAACAAAGCTGGAGGCATCATGCACCTGACTTCAAACTGTACTATAAGGCTTCAGTAACCAAAACAGCAGGTACTGGTACAAAAACAGATACATAGACCTATGGGACAGAATAGAGAACTCCAAAATAAGACTGCACACCTGCAACCATCTGATCTTTGACAAACCTGACAAAAACAAGCAATGGGGAAAGGATTCCCTATTTAATAAATGGTGCTAGGAGAGCTGGCTAGTCACATACAGAAAATTAAAACTAGACCCCTTCCTTACACTTTATACATAGATTAATTCTATTGGGGGAACCTACCCCCAGTATTTCAACATAGATTCTTTCTATTTTCCGTAAGTATCATCAGGCTGAGAAATAAAGAGAAAGAGTACAAAGAGAGGAATTTTACAGCTGGGCCTCCAGGGGTGACATCACATATCAGTAGGACCGTGATGCCTACCTGAGCCTTAAAGTCAGCAAGTTTTATTAAGGATTTCAAAAGGGGAGGGGGTGCAAGAACAATGAGTAAGTCACAAGATCACATGCTTCAAAGGGCAAAGATCACATGCTTCTGAGGAAACGGGACAAGGGCAAATTCAGAACTACTGATAAGGATCTATGTTCAGCTGTGTATGTATTGTCTTGATAAACATTTTAAACAACAGAAAACAGGGTTTGAGAGTAGAGAACCGGTCTGATCTCAGATTTACCAGGGTCGGTTTTTTCCCCCACCCCAGTAAGCCTGAGGGTACTGCAGGAGACCAGGGCATATTTCAGTCCTTATCTCAACTGCATAAGACAGACAGTCCCAGAGTGGCCATTTATAGACCTCCTCGCAGGAATGTATTCCTTTCCCAGGGTCTTAATTATTAATATTCCTTGCTAGGAAAAGAATTTAGCTATATCTTCCCTACTTGCATGTCCATTGATAGGCTGTCTGCCAGAAGAAAAATATGGCTCTATTCTGCCTGACCCCACAGGCAGTCAGACATTATGGTTGTCTTCCCTTGTTCCCTGAAAATCACTGTTATTCTGTTATTTTTCAAGGTGCACTGATTTCGTATTTTTCAAACACACATATTTTACAATCAATTTGTACAGTTAACACAATAGTGGTCCTGAGGTGACGTACATTCTCAGCTTACAAAGGTACATGATTAAGCGATTAAAGACAGTCATAAAAACTTACACAAGTATTAATTTTGGAATTGATAAATGTCCATATTAAAATGTAATCTTCACAATTTATGTTCAGCAATTGAAGTAAAGACAGGCATAAGAAATTATGAAAGTATTATTTGGGAACTGGCAAATGTCCATGAAATCTTCACAATTTATGTTGAGATTGAAGTAAAGACAGGCGTAATAAATTATACAAGTATTTGGGAACTGATGTATGTCCATATTAAAATGAAATCTTTACAATTTATGTTCCTCTGCTGCGGCTCCAGCTGGTTCCTCCATTTGGGGTCCCTGACTTCCTGCAACATAACTCAAGGCAGACTAAAGACTTAAATGTAAAACCCAAAAGTATAAAAATCCTAGAAGAAAATCTAGGTAGTTCCATTCAGGACATAGGCATGGGCAAAGATTTCATGACAAAAATGCCCAAAGCAATTGCAACAAAAGCAAAAATTGACAAATGGGATGTAATTAAACTAAGGAGCTTCTGCACAGCAAAAGAAACTATTATCAGAGTGAACAGACCACCTACAGAATGGGAGAAAATTTTTGCAATCTATCTATCTGACAAAGGTCTGATACCCAGAAACTACAAGGAACTTAAACAAATTTACATGAAACAAATGAACAATCTCATTAAAAAGTGGGCGAAGGACATTAACAGACAATCCTCAAAAGAAGACATTCATGTGGTCAAGAAATGTATGAAAAACTCAACATCACTGATGATTAGATAAATGCAAATCAAAACTACAATGAGGTACCATCTCACACCAGTCAGAATGACGATTATGAAAAAGTCAAGAAAAACAGATGCTGGTGAGGTTTTGGAGATAAAGGAATGCTTTTACACCGTTGGTGGGAGTGTAAAGTAGTTTACTCATTGTGTAAGACAGTGCAGCGATTCCTCAAAGATCTAGAGGCAACAATACTGTTTGACCCAGCAATCTCATTACTGGGTATATACCCAAAGGAATATAAATCATTCTACTATAAAGACACATGCATGCTATATGTTCATTGCAGCACTATTCACAATAGCAAAGACATGGAGTCATCACAAATGCCCATCAGTGATAGACTGGATAAAGAAAATGTAGTATATACACCATGGAATATGATACAGCCATCAAAAGGAATGAGATGATGTTCTTTGCAGAGGCATGGATGGAGCTGGAAGCTGCTATCCTTAGCAAACTAACACAGGAACAGAAAACGAAACACTGAATGTTCTCACTTATAAGTGGGAGCTGAATGATGAGAACACATGGACACATGGTAGTGAACAATACACACTGAGGCCTGTTTGTAGCGGTGCAGGGGGATGGAGAACATCAGGAAGAATAGCTAATGGATGCTGGGCTTAATACCTAGGTAATGGGCTTATTTGTGCAGGAAACCACATGGCACATGTTTACCTAACAAACCTGCACATCCTGCACATGTACCCCAGAACTTAAAAGTTGACCAAAAAAAGGGAAATGTGGTACATATATGTCATGGAATACTACTCAGCCATAGAAAAGAATAAAATCATGTTTTTTGCAGCAACATGGGTAGAGCTGGAGGCCATTATCCTAAGTGAGATAACTCAAACAGAAAATCAGATACCACATGTTCTTATTTACAAGTGGAAGCTAAACAATGGGTACACATGGGTACAAAGAAACAGAAAAATATGAATCATATTTGAAAGAAAAGGCATTCAACAGAGACTACAGATTCAGATGTTAAAATTAGCAGAGAAGGATTTTAAAGCCACTATTATAACTATGCACAATATAGCAAAGGAAAATATCTTTATTATAAATAAAAAAGCAGGAAAATTTGACAGAGTAACATAAACTACAACAAAGAACCAAAAGAAATTCTAGAGCTGAAAAACACAAAACTGAAATTAAAAAAAATATATATCACTGGGTGAGATTAACAGCAGATTGGAGATGATAGAAGAATGTAAACTTGAAGGTAGATCAATAGATTATCCAAACTGAAGAACAGAGAGAAAAAAGATTGAACAAAATGACAGAGCCTTAGGGACCTGTGGGACAATATGAAAAATTCTCACAAAGTGTCACTGGAGTTCCCAAAGGAGAGGAGTAAAACATACTTGAGTGCGTGTATTTGTCAAACTCACTGAATGGTATATGTAAATTTGTGCATTTACAATATGTATGTTTGATGACAGAAGAATAAAAGAGAAATAATAAAAAAATGGATCCCTAGTTAATTGTATTCATGTTGAAGTGTTTAGAAGTGAAGTGTATTGATGCTTGCATTTACTTTGAAATTCATTAAAAAATAAGGTGGATTGATAGAGAGATGAGTAGAGGGATACATTTGTGGCAAACCAAGAATAGTAAAAGGTTGATTGCAGAATCTTGGTGGTAGGCACATGGTCTAATACTATGATTATTTCAACATTTCTATATTATGAAAATTTTAAAAATATTGTGACAGAAAACTGTAAATTAGGTAATATATTTATAGTGTTTTTGTCCAAAACTTGCCTCAAATAAATAATACATGAAAATTTGCTTAAAAGTCTATAAAGAGTTTCTATGAGGCTGGGTGTGGTGGTTTATGTCTGTAATTCCAGCACTTTGGGAGGCCGAGGCAATCAGATCAACTGAGGTCAGGAGTTCAAGACCAGCCTGGCCAACATGGCAGAACCCTGTCTCTAGAAAAATACAAATATCAGCTGGGCAGGATAGCAGGCACCTGTAGTCCCAGCTACTCAGGAGGCTGAGGCAGGAGAATCACTTGAACCCAGGAGGTGGGGTTGCAGTGAGCCGAGATCACACCACTGCGCTCCAGCCTGGGTGACAAAGCGAGGTTCCATCTCAAAAAAAAAAAAAAAAAAAAAAAAAAAAAAAAAAAATTCTATGCATTAACTATTATTATTTAAGACACTTTTATTTTTCTTGGACAACTACAATAGCCTCCTAGCTAGTCTCTCTCTTTTCACTTTATCTCTAATTCATGATCTCCATTCAACAGCTAGAATGATATTACGAAAATGTAAATCTGGATCTGTTGTTTCCTTTGCTTAAAATGCATGAATGGCTTCTCTTGCTCTTAGAATAAAACTCAATCTCTTCACAGCCTGGAGTTCCTGCTACTTGTCCCACCATGCCCTTTCACACTTGCAGGCTTTGCACTTGCCTGGAATGTTCTTCTCCGAGTTTCTTAGTGGCTGACTAATTCTCATTCTTTAGCTCTATCTCATCATCCTTGTTTTCATTTCTTTAATGACATTTATCACAGTTTGTAATTATCTGGTGTTTCTGTATTTCCTTATTGTCTGTCTTCCGAACTAAAGTTTCATAAAGGTAAAGATTTTTCATTCTCGTTCACTGTTGTCTTCCTAGAGCCCAAAATGTAGTGGGCTCTGATTAGACATTAAGTATCTTTTTCATCCTATATCAAAATTATTAAATTACAGAGCTGACATTCAAACTCAACTCTTCTCTGGGTTCTTTCACATATCAAATGAGTAGGGAGAAATTAGACTGCAAGATTTCTACCCTTCTGGAGTTTTTAGTCTAGAAAAGTTAGAATACAGAACCAGAGTAAGAACTGGTTCCAAGCTCAGAAAACCCCCACATTTCATTCTCCCACCATATCTTTCCTTGAAGATCCACGCTCATCATGTTAGGATTTATCATGTCCTCTTATCTCCCACATAGAGTCTGTCACTAAACCCTGTGTTATTCTACTTCTGATGCGTATCTCTGTTCCCCACTACTATTGTACCATACCAGGCTTTGTCATTTGTCAAGGCTACCACAACCAGTGGTCACCTCTCCTCCATGTTGCCTCTATTCTCTATGCTGCATTCAATGTAATCCTTGTGAAACACAAATCTCGCCATGTCATTTCCCCACTTCAAACCGTATAACTTCCTTAGAATGCAGTCCAGGCTCATTAACATATCTCTCAAGCATCCTTAGGAGGCACCTCCCTCCCAACGCCTCCTTCCTTCTGGAAGCCCATCTCCTGTTACTCCTCTCCCTGAATTTCAACATTTCAGTTCCCCAAATGTTCTCTCCCTCTAAAATATTTCTTCTGCCTAGAACACTACTACACTAGCTTCTTTGGCTGACTTCCTCCCACTTTGCCTTCCTTCCCCTCCACCTCTTTACCTTCTATGCCTCTATATTATTGCACACGTACATTTAGGAAAATCTCTTGACATCTTGGAACCTCACTATCTTCATCTACAAGATGGAGATAATAGTGGCTATCTCAATGGGTTTCTGTGCTGCAGAGTACTTACCACAGTGTTTAGCTCAATGGCATGAATGTCAAGTTTTCCCCTCTGCCAGTGTTTTGTTGTTTTTTTTTTTTTCTTGAAGACTGTCCCCAGTCCTGACTATAATTGGAGATTTCAGCTGAATGCATTAAGGACACAACTCACTGAGCACCAGCCACTCATTTGCATTGGAAGAAGGAGGGGAGCAATCAAGAATAAAAGAAAATGTACAAAGATATGCTAAATGTGGCACTGCAAATGATGAGGTTGATCAGGCCTTTAAGACATTTCATTTTACAGCCTGAGATTGCAATAACAAGTGTGTACCAAGTTTCATGCTAAACTCTTATCCGTGAACTCACCATTCTGCCATTTTGATGGAAGGCTAGACTTGTTCCAAATAGAGGAGTGAACTACAGCCAATTTTTGATTAATGAAAGACAGCTGATCTGATTTGGAACTCCTCTGAGGGTCCTCCAAGGCCACATTTCTGTCACATGAACCATTTTAATGTCAGCTTCTCTGCTTCAGAGCTGAGCCTGAAAAGGAGCCATAAATTACTTTTTATCATGCATATGCTGTAAGCTGACTGGAGGAGATGGGATGCCAATCTGCCTCTTTTTTGGGTGAGCATGAGGAGACCAGATGTAACCCAAAGCATCCTGAAATTCTATTTTTAATTATCATCTTTTATTTGTCTTCTTATTGCTCTTTCTGGCTTCCCCTTTATCCTCCAGATTATAGCTGAGGAATAGGTAGTGCTGCTATGGAGGTTTGGGCCTGGATAAAATAAGGGCAGCAGGGACATAACTGTAATTAAGGACTCAGCTTCTACCTGGACCTTGATTTATTTATTCATCCAATCAAGCAGGCATTTCATAAGTACCTATTGTCTTCACACTTATCCAGAGAGCACTAAACTGAAGGAAACTTTCTTTTGTTGGAAGAATTTCCAGCCATAGCTGTGTTTCGAAATTTCCTGTGGAGTTTAACAAAAATGCATACTCTTGAGCCCAACTCTCCAAAGATCCTGATTTGGTATTTCTAGTGGGGTTCTTAGCACTCGCATTCAAATGTACAGCACAATTCCTTCCATGTCGTTACCATTTGCCTATCACGAATGTCTTCCTCAAGCCTCACCCTCTCTGGTTGTGATGTCTTTTCATATTAATTAGCTATTTAGGCAAACGAAGTCAGGGCCTCTCTTCTACAAGAAATATTCATCCATTTGACAAACACGTACAAAGCCTGAGCCAGGTGCTCTGTGTAGACCACATAAAGATGAGCAGTCCCGGCCCTGCCTCACGGTTTTAACAATGGTCTTCTAGAGATAATCATCTGCATGTAGAATATGCTGGAGGGGATTTTCAGACCAAGTTGAAGGAGTGATTTCAGGAAGATTTACGAAGTCAGGCAGTTTAGCTGCCACTTACTCTGACCCAGGGTAGAGCTGGCTTTTACCATGGTCTCGTGATTCAAGGGACTCAGAGGATTTTTTTCCTACTCCTTTTGGAAGTAGAAGCCTGGAACCTGGGCTTCCGTTTAAGCACAGAAATATGAACACGAGGACAGAACATGACCTTAGGAGACTCCCGGAGAATCTGAAAAACAGATCAGCAACTCCCACAGAATCAGGAGTTAGCAGAAAGTGTTGGATAAGTTTAGAAAGATGATTAGTTCATGCATGATTTAAATGTTCTGCATAATTTTCATTATACAGTTTGAGTTTGAGATTATCCATGTCAAAATTTTTTCTTAGTAAGTCTGGAGTTGGTCATATTTCATTATTTAAAACATGCAATTCTGTATTATCCACCTCTAGAATGAGCTACTTACTGAGGAAAAAAAAAATCTATGTGATCTTGAGCCCAAGAGTTCTAAGTAAATTTGGGATCTAAGCCTTCCATGAACATAAGGTTTGAAGGTGATATTTTCTCAAGGGCACTTTCATTCCTATGGAAACAGAAAATCAGCAGAGATGCCAAGTTTGGTATGCAGAGGGTGAACAATAAATGACAGTAGAATTTAATTCTAAATGAAAAGGAAAAGATGGAGGAGAAGTTCCAAAGAGTATAGGTGCTTAAACGATCTCAAGACTTGGAAAGGAATAACCAAACAAATGCCTGTTCGACTAAATGGAAATTTTAAATGAGTTGGAGAGAGTTTGAAAACATGTTTTTTTTTGCTTTGTTTTCCATACTACTCCATCCCACCCCCAGTCATTCCAAGGCAGTAATGGAATAACTTGATAAAGTAAGCAAGCCTTGCGTCACTGGAAAATAACACATTTCTGGTGAATGAATAACTGGCTAGATTATAAAATCAGAATACAGCCTTTTTTTCCCCCCTCTTAAGTCAAATGCTCTTAGAAACTGACCTGAGGCTATTTTTTATGATTCCACTGACAGACTTTAGGCTTTACCTGTTTTTCACTTGACTGTGATGCGATCTGATAGTATCACATGACTTAGGTGTGTCACAGGTTGCCTGCTGTGTACGTGGAGTCAGACATTCAGACTTCAGAGTCGGAAGTCAAGGTTCATGAGACAAAGCTCACTTCAATGTCTTGTATTCTGAATGTCAGAACAATTAGAGATTAAATGGAAGGAAATTTGAGGCCAAAAAGAAACTAAAACTTGTGGTCACAAATGGAGAAGACTGAGTTTTACTTCTTGTACATCTCTTATTCCTTCATCTTGATCTCTCTCCCATGACTCTTCTGTGTCTCATGAACATATACACTAGATCAATTCCCTAATGTTCTTCCTCTATTAAAATAGTCATACCCAGCCTGCTTATGTAGGAGGAGGCTGGAAAAGATAGAATAGTAAAATTACATTTTGTTGCAGGAGGACTATAGCTCAGGGACATTTATTAGTTGGAAATCAGAAATAACTAGAGGGAGAGGAGCATCACAGGAATGAGAGAAAAGTCTTCCAGGCCATACTCAGCCAAGAATGTATTTTCCCCCCTTCTTAAATCCAAGGTGGTCCATAAAACCACTCTCACTGAAGCTGCAGAGAACACTTTGACTAGAACATTTGGTGCAGGGAAGGAATAGGCATTCAATGAACTGGTTAACAGAAAATGTAACATTGGAGGAGCCTCTCATCTCTAACATTTCATGCATTTGCCTGGATTCGTAAAATTGGAAATAGGAAAATAAGTAACTAAGTAATCATATAATAGCTAACTGTGTTTGTGAAGCCAAGCGGAAAGTCTGAACTTTAAACAATTGGAGACTGAAGAATCAAAAGCTCTGAAACTACATATGCACTGTGAATTTAAGAAGAAACCAGTTTGACAGCAAACCGATATGAAACAGAGTTTGAAGTGGAAAGAGATGAGGCCCAAAGAGAAAAATGAAACCATGAGAATCTCTAGACAAAGGAAAGACGCTTCCTAGCAAGGAAAGGCTGGTAGTGAGAACCAGAACTGTGGCTTTTCCTCGTGATCTTGCTTGGCTCATTTATTCACGTATGGATGTCCGCTCACATCTCCAGATGGCGATCCCTTTAGCTCTGTGATACCCAGCCCTCTCCTTGGCCTCTCAAAGAACACCTGGTGGATCTGGCTGCAGAACTCCTGCCAAATGATAGAAATCTGATAGTCTGTAACTTCAATTAAGTCGATCAGGTATATGTTTTCATAATATTGCCTGAGCCAAGTCCATTTTCATTTACATATTTTTCTTCCAACTAGACTATGAGCCTAAGGGGGAAATCACTATGTCTTATTCATCCAGATATCCTCCAATGCACATAGTAGATGCTCAAAAAATGTTTTTGAATGAATAGACGAGGTTGCCATTCAAACCAAATGATTTCAGAGTGAATTGTTGAGAGTCACATATTCATTCAGTATGTATTTACTGAGTAACCAGCTATCGGGCTAGCTAACTAGGTATAAAAAATAAGACAACTCATGCCCTCAGGAAGCTCACATTTCAAGGAGACAGGAACTATGATGGAGTGGCAGTGGGATGGAAAGAAGAGGACAGGCTCAAGAGACAGTAAGGGGATCAAATCCATAGCACTTGGTGCCTGTTTCACACTTAGATAAGAAGAAGATTAGGAGGAGAAGAGCTTGCATTAAAGGAAGAGACATGAGAATGTCCAGCCTAAGGGAAAGTGCCATTGGAGATAGTTGATGCAGTGAAAATCCTAAAAGGTCCCCTCCAAAAATGGCTAGCTTTCTACGTCTTAAAGCAGCTGAGTCTATTTTTAGCAACTCTGAGGACTTGAATATCTACTATGATATAGCTACTACCCACTGGTCATAGTTGGTTCTATGAAAGTCACACAGAAAAAGTGAAATTCCTTTTCTATGTGACAGTTCTTCAAATGCATGCTCCCCTTTTCATATAATATGATTTCCAGACTTTTCACCATTTTGGTCATTGTAATGCTTTTAGACTGACTAATTAGAAAATGGAAGCTTTAAGAGATCATAGAAGGTAAAAAATCTGAAAATTATGGTTGCAAAGTCTGGGAGGTAATGGAAGGGGAAAAATTAATCACCTACATGCGAAGTACTGGGTTAGGTCTTTTTTGTACAGACTAAAATGCCACAGGGGTCTGAAGA
Source organism: Mandrillus leucophaeus (assembly GCF_000951045.1). Taxonomy (NCBI): domain Eukaryota; kingdom Metazoa; phylum Chordata; class Mammalia; order Primates; family Cercopithecidae; genus Mandrillus; species Mandrillus leucophaeus. The sequence continues at coordinate 328,470 of NW_012098100.1, forward strand.
CATCCTGTGATGCCTTGTTCTCCTCCTCCGGTTCATTTCCCACTTACTTTCTTACAGCATTCTCATGAAAGAGAATCAGTCATCCTGAGGTCAGTCATCTTGCCCTTAAAATACATTAATTCTGTTTTGCTTTTCTTATTCTGTATTAAAATACTGATGAATAATGTGAAAGAGGCATTAGGATGAAATAAGTATTTCATAATCTTTAGAAATAAATGATACTTAAATGTGAGGCAACAGGCAGTAGTGAGTTGGCTCTATCTTTGCACATCATAAGTTGCCCAAACAACATTTCCTTTGTGGTAAATTGTAAAGAAAAAAATGCAAAAATTTTACTATGTCATATGCTGCAGTTACGTGTACATATCAAAGAAAAAGGAAGGGAGAAGTATAAAATCAATTTTTTTGCTTACACAAATAATTACACTAATAGTTTACGAAATAAGAAATTGCTCAAGCAAGAACGAAACCATTTCTTTTAGATATTAGAATCTATTCAGAAATTATGTCTTTTCATTGGACTTTCATCTGATTTCCAACATGTCAAATCATATATCTTTTAAACCACATGTTCTTTTTTTGTAGGTTGGATAGTTTCAGAGTAGGCTCCATTTACCCCTTTCTGTATAGAATCATGCACCTTACAGTTCCACTTTTGCCACATCTTTCGTGCTTTATGTTTCACATTTTATGAATGGGAATCCATATTTTAGAATAAAAGCTGCAATGTCAAACCAACATCATTTTTTCTTTTTTCTTTTCTTTCTTTACTTTTTACTTTTTTTTTTTTTTTTGAGACAGAGTCTCACTCTGTTGCCCAGGCTGGAGTGCAGTGACATGGTCTTGGCTCACTGTAACCTCCACCTCCCAGGTTGAAGTGATTCTCCTGCCTCAGCCTCCTGAGTAGCTGGGATTATGGGCATGCACCATCATGCCCAGCTATTTTTTTTTTTTTAGTAGAGAGAGGGTTTCACCATGTTCTCCAGGCTGGTCTTGAGCTTCTGACCTCAAGTGATCTGCTGCCTCAGCCTCCCCAGGTGATGGGATTACAGGCATGAGTCACCATGCCCAGCCATCTTTTCCTCCTTGGGGTTTTCCTCTATATGTATAGACCTTGAGAAAGAGCATTCAAAATAGACTTTATCCATAATCAACATTTTAGGATCTTTTTTCCTCCATAAAGATCTTCAGCATCACTATGCACCACAGTTCATTCCTCTTTTAAAGCGAAACGTAGCATAAACTAGACAAAACTACCAAATGAGCTCTCCATTTCCTTCAGCTTTTGTAGCTCTAGCAGTGTAGTCTATTGCTGGGCAATATATTCAAACCTCCCACTGATTATGTTATCAAAGCTGTTTAAATTCCATTCCATGAGTTTGTGTATGGCAAAGATGAAGCTGTTTGTTTAATTAAACAATTCCTCTAAAAATGCACACAGTATATTTTGAGAACATACTGAGACTTTGACCTCGCTTCAACAAGGGCATTTTGCTGCCACACTTTTCAACATGTTATCCCTCTTGAGTTTTATTTCTATGTTACAAAATATCTCATCAATTGATATCTAGCATTTTGCATCTAATGCATTCTCATAACTTCTAGTTGGCTGTGGCTTATTTCATTGTGTGCTTTCTTCTTCATGCTTCTGGACAAGCTTTGTTTTTATGGCCTTTAAAAAAACATGGCTGTTGTCAAACACTATATACGGAAATGGTTTCCTTGACAACCATAACCACAAGCGAGTCGTCTGCATCTCTTTCTCATTGCATGGCTTGTTTGGTTGCTAAAACACTTCAAAACATTTTTGTTCAGAGTCAGGTATTAAATACCTGAATTTATAGAGCAAGCTGAAAGCCAAGCAGTGATGAACTATCAGAACAGCTTTGTAAAGTGGTAAACTCTAATAATTTTCAAGTGTTAGAGTTCAGCCTTATGACACAGTCTCTAAAAGGACAAATGCTGAAATCTTGATATTTAAGATCCAAAATGAATGACTACCTCAAGGACACAAGTTAAAAAAAAAAAAAAAAAAAAAGAGTGGCTAGAAGTGCCAAAGAAATGAAAAATATTGCTTAAATGGAAAGTGACACTGCAGTTTTATTTATCCATATAAAAGTTCCAAATGCTAATTATTTAATAGGAAAGAGGTCAGCTTCAAGGTTATCAACAGAACAGCAGATATTTGGTCAAAAGTGCTCCTAATACTATGTCTCTTGAAAAATTAAGCACAATATATATGGAGTATCCATTTTAAATAGTTTTTGAAAATTTTCCTTGGTTAAATGTCTCATAGCTCATAAGATTCAAAAAAATCTCTATTTCTGGGAACTTCTCAGGATAAAAATATTTTCCCAAATATCAATTTTTTACAAGGAAATGTACAGCTTGCATGGATTACAAAAAAATTAGAAAGATCAACAGGAGATTCTGTACAATATGATAAGCATCCCAAGAAAAAATTACTAACAAGGTCATATCACTCCATACTGGTCTAGTCTCCTAATATCTGTCAAAGACAGGATATAATAAAAAACATGGTTTACTGTCCCCCCCAACCCATCTTGTCCAAAACAATGGGTAAGTTGGACATGTCTTTAGATTGGTTGGAATCAGAGTAATTTGACTGAAATAAATCTCATAAATAATCCTATTTGTGTTCATGCATATTTATAGAAAACAATTGTGCAAAAATATGAACCTGGAAATTTAATCGAGAGAGGTAGTGGCAACTCTTATGAGAAATTGGAGCTCTGGGTCACCAGGTGGGTTGAGCAGCAGGTGAAAAAAAATTATACAGAGAGTTTTTACTTATAGAATTTTACTTAACAGCTCTGAAAGAGCCTGTGAGGTTAGGTATGAATTATGGCAGGGGCAAGGCAGGCAGATAGGCAGGCAGGCAGGCAGAAGGAAGGAAGGAAGGGCAGGCAGGCGGGAGAAAAAAAAGAAAATGAAGAAAAAGATAAAGAGAAAACTTAGGCCAAGCTGCTCAGAGCGGGAGGGCAGTTATAGAGCAACCAAAGTAGAATCAGGAAGTCAATGGAGGTCCCAGGTACCATTCTGAGGTGATTTTGAGAACAGTGTTAAAATGAAGCCAAAGAGATGTATCTGAGGCCTGGTCAAAAAAGAACCTCAGTTCCCCACAGACCCAGATAATTCAAAAAGAGTTTAACTTTTTTCACATACTTCAATTCTTACCATAATGTTCTACAGGTATAGAATGTTGGGGCCCTTCCTTTACTCCATGCATTGGGGAAGAACCAGAATTGTGAGAAGAGCTTTGGTGCCACCACAACCATTCCTTGGCCCGCCTCCAAGAAAAGGCAGGCTGGCCTCTGTTCAGGTGTTGTCTGTGCTTGCATTCCCAACATTCACATGAGGAATTATCAATGGGTTCCGGACATAGTCAGCCACAGAGCAGAGTGAATTTCAGGAGGTATGTGTCAGGCAGGATCCCATCAAACTCATTGCTTTCAATACTTCAAAAGCTTGTTTTAGAAACACCATTATGCAGAATTGCCTGAAGGACAGAAAATCCAGACATTCCGCTGCATACTCTAAAATCTGTCTTTGGGTTGTTCCAGGCCAGCAGAGAGTTTCATAACTAGACCGTCTCGTTTAGTTCTTCCCATCTTTTGATGACTTTTAAAAATGTGTATATTCATACCTTACTTTGTTCTGAAAGAATTTAACATAGGAATTTTTATTGAATTGAGCTGTGAATTTATGCCATCAGTCTTTATCTGAGGAACATCATAGAAAGCACTTCTGTGAAATGCCTGTCAAGATACTATTGAAAATGTGGCTTATTACATTTCAAAGTATCCTTCTTATGAAGACCTGCTGGAAAAACTTCCCTCTTGCCTTCATACAAAGAAGCATTGAGCTTTTCTTCTAGCACTGGCTTGTTGTATCTTATGGAGACTGATTCACGTATTGGACCATGTTTTTCTCTACGCACAATGCCAACTTGGTGCGCTTGCCCATCCACCATACAGAACCTCTCAGCATGCATTTTGTGGATTCACTTCCAGATTTACCCTTCTTTCCCTACCTCTATTTTTTCTGTATTCAAAAATCTCTACTTTGTACATTTTAAAATTTGTTAATATATATAGAACACTAAGTAAATATACTATGAGTTCAGAGTAGTGCCTCTCCTGCCAGAGGATGGAGAGAGGCAATATACCCCCATTGGGGCTGGACACATATTCTACCCATTTAGATCCCGAGAGAAACTTGAGCCTTTCTTCTCATGGAGAAAGAGTAGGGTAAAATCACAGACCACCACTACCTGTCAGACCACCTTCATCCACAGACTAACTTTGGATTAGTGGATGAGGATAACTAATCCACTAATTAGTGGAGGGTAACTTCTAGGGAAATCATTTTGGAGTGTCATGTAATACCACCCAATTTTCCTATAGACTTATAAGATTAAATATTCAGTACTTTTCAAAAATGAAAATAAGAAACAAAAGTTCATTATTAAACTGTAATGTTTACTTTATCCCTTGCATAGGATGAAAACAATCTACTCCCCTGAAGGAAAGTGCTGACTTCCTCTATTGGCTCTGTAAGTCCTGTGGCAGTTGGTCCCTGCAGCAGAGAGAATTGAATGAGAAGACCCTTAGAGTAGCCAACTGACTATTATAGAATTCCTGGGAGAGCCATACCTCATTATCCACGTAGAATGGGCCCAGCTTATTCTAATTTCATTTGGCTCCATGTAGAAACACTCTTCAATGTCTAAAACTTTGGATGGCTGTGAACTTCAGCTTTGCTCCTTAACTCTCCACTGGCCCTTTTCTTGACCCACTATTTTGCTCACTATATTTTTGCAATATAGACTTGGCTTGGGCCACCAAAAAAACTCACCCCTACCTGGTCCACAGCTACTCCCCTGAACTCAGCTGAACAGCTCACCCTGGCTTTAAAACTGGAAGTCCCACATCCTTGGAAACTTCTCAGTCCTAGGCAAAGAGGGATGATTGGTCACCCTACTCCCAGTCCACACTGATCATGCAGTAAATCAGTGACAGAACCATAACCTTATTTATTTTATTCCTTTATATATTGTTATATAGCACATATAATAACAACATATAAAGGACTATAACAATTATACATGTTATATAACATATATTACTAATTATATATGTTGATAGGCATGTAATAAAATATACAGAATAGATAACTATATTATAAAGGAATAAAAATATGTATATAGATATATACATAAACAAAATTTACATATGCATATATATTTTACAGTATATAACTTCTTAAAAGACAACACCGTGAGCAAATTTTAAGTTATTTAACTGTGTAAGAACAGCATGGCAATATCCATGGCAAAATTTTAATCTCATTCTTCTCCCCGGTGATCCTTCATGCTTTGGAAATGCCTCTGCTGCCTTTTACCACTGTGTGTTCAAGTAATAGGAATGAATGTCTAAAATTAGTCCAAAGAAAATGAGGTTAAGGAAGTATACCTGTTATCTAAAAATAAACTATGAATTCTAACCCCCCCCAAATGATTTTAGGATTATCCAGTTTTATCAAATATCTCTCTCTCCTCCTTTCTTTAGTGTAAATAACAAGAGCTGCCTATAAATCTGCCTCAGAGGACAAAGGGAAAAGCAAAACTCTGCCCAGGGAGACCTTACTTTACAAACCAGGTGACCAAATTTCTAAAACATCATTCCTGTAATCCCTGATCAACAGAAGGGAAGCTCTGGAAGCATGAATGGTCAGTACACACATCGTCAACAGGACTCACACACCACAAACTAGTCATTGATCCTTTTGACCCAATTTCAGAAAATATGTTTACATAGAGACACATATTTTTGCCATTTGCTTTTTGAACAACCAACAGGAAAATCTATCCACATATGTCCATTATGATCCTCTCTAATGAACACTATCTCTTTATGTTGTTTAAACAAAAAGAAATTAATGCATGAGAATGTCAAAGTTCTGAGCTTTAAGTTTCTGTACTCAATATATTGAATAAGAGATATATGTAGTATACATTGGAATAGAAGGAGATTAACTCAGTGCGTCATCACACACCTAGTTCTGGAGGTGGTATAATCATTCTGTCATGTATGATGGATGCCTGGATAGATCTCAGGATTTTGAAAGTCTCAAATTAAGCTTCTAGTTTATTCATCTAAATCTCTAGGGCTTTAAATAAAAACAATCTCTTATATCTTCACTACAAGATTCAAGTGTGAAACGCTTCAGTAGGCCTCTGATTTAAATATGCTTGGTAACTGATTATGTGTCCACATTATCTGAATGTAGGAGATGGATGCTGACACTGCTTTAAAATAACAATAGGAAAACTGGTTTCCAGTGGGAAAGCCCCTGTGATGGGAATGTCAATTTATTGCAGACATTTATGATAAAGAGAAAAGTCAGTCATTTTTCTTAAATGAAAACTAGAGTTAAACACAGTAAATCTGCTGGCAATGGAAATTAATAGTATACCAATTTAAAAGGAACCACACATTTTTTTAAAAGGAAGAAATCTTAGTTTTTAGAGCAGTTTTAGGTTGACAGCAAAATTGAGCAAAAGATACAGAGATTCCCAGAAGGTACAGAGATAACCCCTTTGCCACATATGCACAGCCTCCCCATTGTCAATATCCCCCACCTGAGTGGTATAGTTATGACAATTATGAACCTATACTGATACATCATTATCACTGAAAGACTATAGTTTATATTAGTGTTCACCTCAGAGGTGCACATTCTGTGAATTTTTCCTAATTTATAACGACATGTATGCACCATTACAGTAGCATACAGAGTAGTTTCACTGTCTTAACACGGTGAAACCACGTCTCTACTAAAAAAATACAAAAAATTAGCTAGGCGTGGTGGCGGGTGCCTGTAGTCCCAGCTACTCGGGAGGCCGAGGCAGAAGAATGGCGTGAACCCAGGAGGCGGAGCTTGCAGTGAGCAGAGATCGCGCCACTGCACTCCAGCCTGGGCGACAGAGTGAGAGAGTCTGTCTCAAAAAAAAAAAAGGAAAGAAAAAAAAAAATCTTCTGTGCTCCACCTATTCATCTCTTCTCCCTCCCCCTTGGCAACCACTGATCATTTACTGTCTCCATAGTTTTGCCATTTCTGGAATGTCACATAGTTGGAAACCTACAGTGTGTAGACTTTGCAAATAGACTTCTTTCATTTGGTGATATGCACTGACATTTTCTCCAGGTCTTTTCGTGGCTTGATAGTCCATTTCTTTGGAACCACACACATTTTTAAAAAATTGACATTCTTCTGTGACTTACAACTGTGCTTTCTGTGGTTAGATGTAGAGACTGAGTTTTACATGTTGGCAGATACATTTTGGAGTAGATAAGCCCTGGGTTTAGAGACAGCAGTCATGGGTTCAAGTTCCAGCTCTGGGATTTACTAGGATAGGAACTAGGAGAAGTCACTTAACCACTGAGGTTAGTAAAGGCTGAACATAAAGAGGCCCAATTATCCTTGAGGTAACCCAGCTTGAGCTTTCATCCAATAGGGGTACCCCAGAAGGGGTGTGTGACACACTGAGCCAGTCAAACCCTCTGTCTTACAAAGTTGAACCAGCAGATAAATACATAGAAGAAATAGGGAGCCATTAAGTTTGAGGGGATTCAGAAGATAGATCACAGAGTCGCTCTTGAATCCTAAAATAAATTCAGTTCTATCCATATAGTGAAACAAAATATAGTAAATAAAGTTCATTATTTGAGATAGGGAAGATTTTAACAATAGGGGGTCACTCTCATAAGTAATTACATGTGGGAGGGGTAAGATATAAAGTAAGTTATAAAGATGTACACACAGAATTAGGCTACATCTGTAACTCATGATTTAATCTGATCCCACAGGATAATAAATAAAGGTAGCAAAGGAGATACTTCAACATTATTACCCATATTTATCTCTAAGTCTGGATTATGATTATACCATCCTGTGTTTCAGCAGAAAACTGATAAAACTCGTATACTGGGTAATTTGAGGAGAGTGTCTTAAGGGACTGTTTGTGAGGTATGGGTGAAGAATGGTACGGGTTCCTAGGGTCAGCCCCATTAGCAGCCTAGGCCACAAGGGGCTGGAGGAGGGAGTGGGTTCCTGAACCTTTAGAGAGAGGGCTGCTGGACAGAGCTGCGCCCTTCAGTCAAGGCACACAGACAGCCAGCTACAACCCCACAGGAAGGAAATCAGGTCCAACTTTACTCATATGGGCATAACTCCAGCAGAAGTCAGAAGGCAAAGGGGCCTTTGTATGCAGCTCAGCTTCCCCAGGCACTCAGCAAGGTGGAGAAGGATGGGTGCAGAGAGCAAACAGGGTGATCTAACCTTCCTCTTTATTCTTGTCTGAATGTTCTACACTTTCTCCAGGGAACATGTAGATCAAACATGTATTTCATAGCTTTAAGTTATTTTCTCCTTCGGTATTCCATTTTTGTCATTCATTGCAGAGGGTTGGATAAAAAATAAAATAGAGGCGTGGGTCAAAATAAAAGACTGAAAATAAGTAGAAGGGGATGAGAATGAGAAATTCTGGAAAAAGTAACAGAAGTGATTCTGGGGACCAAAAAAAATTCACATTTGGTGGCTAAAGCAAATGGGCTGCCAAGTCTCACTGTCCCAGCTCCACAGTGCTCTGCACATTAAAGACTAACCATAATAGAAATAATAGTCATTTCTAAGGGGATTTTTTCAAATGGACTTCCCTGAGTCTGCTTTGACATACAAATTAGCCTTAAATGAAAACACCATTTCAGAGTTGCCAAGGCCTTTTTCAGCATTCTAAAGTCATTTTGTCTTTTCATGTCTCTGATCTAAATGTATCTGCTTTCAAACCCAAAATGGTATTTTCTGTGCAAGTGTACCAAATTGAGTAGAACCTGCATCTGACAGATCTCACAGATGTGAGTAGTTTCAGTACAAGCAGATGTCAAACCAAGTAAACCATTGTCACTGGATAAGTAAGTGCATGAGGTGAACTGAGGATAAATTCTGTGGTCGCCACTTCCTCAGAGCTCAACGGCTAACACTCAGTTCATCAGAAGGACCCACTGGCTTCATGGACTCCTATGCTGATCCAGTAGAGGGCAGTGATGGTTCCAGGAGCCTGGCTGGCCCTATGCAAGGATTCCCCCAATGAAGGCAGGACCCTAAGGCTTTATTCAAGCAAGACAGACAGAGTCACCTGAACTTATTTCTCTCATCACACTGTGGTCTGTGGCTGTTCCCTTAGTAACCCTGCAGCTGCTGCCAGCAATCATGGGAAAAGGAATTATGACCTTCATCTCCATCTGCAACCCTGAAAACAAAAGCCACAGCACCTATAGCCTCTGCAATATCAGATATATGGCGCAATTGTCTGGTTATATATTTCAGACCCAAGGCAGCCTCTGAGTGAGGTAGGCAGGGGGCTACTCCTTTAAAGGAGCAGCAAAGGAGCCCATAGTTCCCAAAAAGGACATTTAAACCTCATCAAGAAGGGATCTGAAGTAGAAGACCATCAATGCTGATCTTTGAAAGGTCTGGAGCTCTTTAATTAAACAGACCTCCCCCTCACTTGACATTATAGTTAATGCAGGAGAGATGTGCTTAATTATGAACAAGCGAAAGTGTGTTTCACTTGCAAATATCAAATAAGCTGTGGAAATTATTTGCATGGATTATCAGTTGGTAGACACCTCAGAAGATTTCAAGTCTCTAGGAATTTCTAAAATAATTTATTTAAGTTATTTAAGTTACATGTTGGGGAAGCACATAATGCAACAGTTTTCCCAGTGCTACTTAACTTTTCTACTAAGGAAAATAACTTTACTTGCATTGCACCATTTATATGCAATCAGGAGTTAGTCTTCCTTTCAATGGCATATAAAAATAGAAAGCATTATAAATGTTAGAGCTAGAAGAGACTTTAGATATCACTGTTTTAAATTTGTTAAGCAATGGAACCCTTTTCAAGATAAACCTTATAGGCAACCTCAATATATCCAGAACAGATAAATATTCTATTAATATAAATTTATTTTATAAATTCACATTTATGTTAAATATTATAAAGTCAGTCACTGAGAACAAGGAAGTGTTTTTAGATGAATGAGATCTGAGTTCATGAATGACTTATAAACATACATCAGTTTTAGAATATAATTTATTTTGGTATTGTCTTTGCAATGACTTTTGTCAAGGATGACAGTGATTGCCACAGATAAATGACTGTAAATGGTAACAGATGTTTTTATAATAGCCTTTCTTGCAACCTTAGGATATTCTTTAACTAAATAAAACAAAGAAGTTTAATTCGAAAATCTGCACTGAAACAAGTTATTAACATTGGCAACATAGTAGTAAGCTGTAGTACCCAAAAAGTTAAAAGATATTTTTAAAAATTGTGGTAGAGACAGATAGCTGTGTCCTTGACAAAAATAAGTTCCTTTTCTCTCTGGGTTCACAGCTCAACCATATTTACCAGTCTTCCTGTGGTGATTTGTCTGAGCTCCAGCTAGTGAAGTGTGAGTAGAACGGACATGCACCACTTCCAGACCTGGCACCTGCAAAGCCCCCACGGCAACCCTCCAACCCTTTGCTCAGCAACTGTACTGTGCTAGAAAGGACTGAGGATCTAGAGGAGGACAGGGCTGTAATATGGAAGGAGCTTGGTTTCTGAAGGACTAATGTAGCAGGCCACCTGCAGAGCGGGAACATCTTTAATAGGTTTGGAAAAGCAAGAAATAAACTGGTCTTATGTTAAACAACTAATTTTTGGGTGTTTGGTACAACAGCTAGCATTATTTACCCCTACTAATATTATAGATATCGTGGTTAAGATAAATATGAAAACAACATTTGAATCAAATGTTTGCTGAACCCCTAAAGCACCTGTCCAGAAACCACAGTTTGAAAAAACAGAGTTATGTTTGTTTTTGTTTGTTTGAGACAGAGTCTCGCTCTGTTGCCCAGGATGGGATGCAGTGGTGCACTCTCAGCTCACTGCAACCTCCACCTCCTGAGTTCAAGCAATTCTCCTGTCTCAGCCTCCCAAGTAGCTGTGATTACAGGTGTGCACCACCATGCCCGGCTACTTTTTCGCATTTTTAGTAGAGATGGGTTTTCTCCATGTTGGCCAGGCTGGTCTGGAACTCCTAAACTCAGGTGATCTGCCCATCTTGACCTCCCATAGTGCCGGGATTACAGGTGTGAGCCACTGCACCCAGGGGAAAAACCAGAGTTTTGATCCAAACTTCTATATGGAGGCATGACTTCCTTGCTGCAGGGCAAAGTGAACTCTTACTCAAAGCCACCAAAAAGTTAGTAGGGCTTTCAGCAACTAGTAAGAATAATATGATCAAGATAACTTCTATTTTTTTTTGAGACGAAGTCTTGCTCTGTCACCCAGGCTGGAGTGCAGTGGTGTGATCTCAGTTCACTGCAACCTTCATCTCCTGGGTTCAAGCAATTCTCCTACCTCAGCCTCCCGAGTAGCTGGGATTACAGGCAGCCACCAGCACACTCAGCTAATTTTGGCATTTTTAGTAGAGACAGGGTTTCACCATGTTGGCCAGGTTGGTCGCAAACTCCTGACCTCAGGTGATCTGCCTGCCTCAGCCTCCCAGTGATGGGAGTACAGGTGTGAGGCACTGCTCCCAGTCGATAACTTCTATTTTTATGCAGTAGTGTGAGAGAATAAGGTACTGGTCCCTCCCAGCTAAAGCCATTATTTCCCTGGCATACTCATTCTCCGTGAACCTTAGGGGACTTGGATGCTGCACCTGTGGTACCTGAGGGTATGAGATAGAGCATGGCCTCTCTTTTTTTCCAATAAATCCCTACAACAGGAGGCACCTTCTCCGCCATTTTATTCCTAGTGAATTTACCAATTTAAGAGGGGAAGCTGTGGACTAGCAGGAAGACCAGCAAACTCAGAGTCAGAAGTTCCAAATTCAAGCCCCACACCAACTTCTTACTAGTTACATGAACTTAGGCAAATCTCCAAACTTCATCTGCAAAATTAAAAAGTGAGATCATTGAAAATAGTAAATAAACTCAAATGTAGGGAAGTTCTTTAAAAAACAAAAGAGTATATGAAATACAAAATATTGCAGTTGCTGGTGACCCTAAAGAACTTAGCAGATCTATAGTCATTTCACCAAAGAGGCATTATGATAAAATGTTACAATCATGAGATTTAGTATGAGAAGACATAGGTTGGCCTCTTTTTCTGCTTTGAATTTGTGGAATTCTGTTTGGTTGTAAGCGACAGAAAAATATAATGATGGTTTAGTTCCCTCATGTGTAAAAGTCCTGGGAGGCTTCTTAGGGTGGGTATAGCATTCCATAGTGGGGTTCCAGTTAGGGCTGCCAGATAAAACCCAGAATACTCAGTAAAATCTGAATTCCAGGTAAACGTTGAGTAACATTTCAACACCAGTATGTCCCATGCAGTATTTATTGGTCATCTTGTGTTTTTATTTGCTAAATCTGGCAACTATAGATCAGCCAGGCTTCTTCTTTTAATTTATTCATTCATTTTCCAAGATGGTAGCATTCATATTCCAGAAGGAAAAAATGAAGAGAAAAACACAGTGTACATAAGCACTAGTTTTAATCAAAGCTCCCCCAGAGCTACCACACTACAAGTCTATATGCATCTCAGGGTCCAGAACTTAGTCAAATGGCCATGCCTAGTTGCCATGGAACATGGAAAATGGAGTCATTATTTCGGGCAGTGGCATGCTCACCTAAAAGTTCCATGACTGTGGAAGTAGGAAGGACTTAATGCCACAGAACAACTGTTAGATTCTAACACAGGCTGTCTTAGTCCATTCTTGCTATTATGACAAAATGCCACAGACTGGGAACACTCATGACTTAATCACTTCCCCATGGACCCTACCTCTTAATACTATCACATTGGATATTAGGTTCTAACATATGAATTTTGGAGGAACACATCTATTCAAACCATAACATATACCTCTAATCAAAAGTTTCATTTTGTAAAAATCAGTGTACTGCTTCTCCAAAACACAGTTCACTTATCAAGGCACTTGACTTTTTGAAGACTAAAAATGGAACAATGTATATAGACTTTTGCTTTATTACTAGGTAAACATTTAACTATGCTTTTATTCCTTCACAGTTGGGGTGTACAGGCAATACCAATAAAGTCAGGAAACTGCCACTGTGAGGCCTAGCACAGTAGAGTTAGAGATGGGATGGGCAGCTTAGAGGTCTCCTTTATGGAGTAGATAGGACTTGGCCTTGATGATGGGTAGACTTTGCAAAACTTCAGAGTAGTGGGGAGGACATTTGTGGGAGGAGAATGGCTTAAGTAAAGGCATAGAGTTAGAAATAGTCACCACCTGTTCAAGGTGTGAGAAGCTAATTTGACTGTAACAAAAGAGCTATTACAGAGATTTCAATATTCCCATTATTCCCACTCAGAGCTCTGCCTCTTAACTTAATCATTACATTTCTTATTTTTTCAAATGCCTGATAAGTTGATTTTTAGTGAGCTAAAAGAACATTTTCTTTTAGTTCTGCAATTTTAGTTGAAATATTTTAGCAAATATTTGTTGATCATCTCTGATGAGCTGAGCACTGGGGCTATATCAATCAGTGAAATGTTTGTCCAGAAAGACATGTGAACAATGAAAAGATGATATGGAAGTGCTATAATGGGAATATGTGTAAGCTGCCACCAGAGCTTTGGGGATTAAGCATCTAACTGCTCCTGGGAACTGGGCAAGGCTTTGCAGAGTAAGTGAACTTTCCTTGCACAGTCGTGAAAAAAAAAAAATAGAAAAATGGGTCAGGAAAAAATGAAGAGGCGAGCCAGCCCTCCTGGTAGAAACAATCAAAATGCAAAGGCATAAAATCATTGTAGAACAAGGGAAGTTATGGGTGGAATGACAGATCAATGTCAAGGAATGTCACGAATATAAATGGAAAAGGTTGACTTTGAAGTGCTGTGTGAATACTTCAAGTAATAAACTAAGCTCTGGACATCAAAGCATAAATTTAGAAGACTTGGGCTCAATTTCGGTCTCTGCTAATTACAAAGCTACGTGATCTTGAGGACATATCATTTAATCTTTTTTTTTTTCCAAAACAGAGTTTCACTCTATCACCCAGGCTGAAGTGCAGTGGTACAATCTCGGCTCACTGCAATCTTGGCTCACTGCAACCTCTGCCTCCCAGGTTCCAGCAATTCTCCTGCCTCAGACTCCTGAGTGGCTGGGATTACAGGTGCCCACCACCATGACAGGCTAATTTTCTGTATTTTTAGTACAGACAGGTTTCACCATATTGGCCAGGCTGGTCTTGAAATCCTGGTCTCAAGTGATCCGCCTGCCTCGGCCTCCCAAAGTGCTGGGATTACAGACATGAGCCACCATTCCTGGACCCTCGTTTGATCTTTTCTGAACTTTAGTTTCCCTACTAGTGAAATGGGAGAGATACCAGTGCTAATTTTGGCTATTATTACTACAATTGTGTGCAACAGAAAACTTTTGGAATTTTTAGGCAGGAGGTGTACATTAGAAAAACATATCTAGAAACAATGCAGAGCATAAATTGGAAATGCAAACAACTGTAGGAAAGAATAACTCTCATCCTAATGAGAATTTGTACTAAGAACAGGAGTAGGCACAGAAAAGAAAGCTGTCTGAAAGTAGAATCAACAGGTTTGCCAGAAAAGTACTTGAGAGCAGTAAGGAAGACAGTCAAGGATTAACTGAGACTTCCAAGATTATGAGCACAGAGATATTATAGATGAGTCAGTTACAGAAGAGCAGGCCCTGTGAATGTGACCTTATTTGAAGAAAAAAAAAAAAAAGGCTTTGCACATGTTGTTAAATTAAGTATTTGGCCAACCACAGTGGCTCACACCTGTAATCCTAGCACTTTGGGAGGCCAAGGCAAGCAGATTGCTTGAGTCCAAGAGTTTGAGACCAGCCTGGGCAACACAGTGAAACCCTGCAGATGTGGTGGTGCATACCCATAGTCTCAGCTACTCGGGAGGCTGAGGTTGGAGAATCGCTTGAGCCACTGCAGTGAGCTGAGATCTCACCACTGTACTCTATCCTGGACAACAGAGCGAGATCCTGTCTCCAAAAAAAAAAAAAAAAAATTAAGGAATTTAAAATGAGATCATTCTGGTGGATCCATGAGGGCCCTAAATCTAATGACAAATGTCCTTTTAAATGAAATGCAGAGGATTTGACACAGAGAGAAATGGGGAAGGAAAAGAAGGCCGAAGGAAGACAGAGGCAGAGATTGTGCCTATGCTGCTACAAGCCAAGGAACATCTGGAACCACCAGCTGGATGAGGCTTGGAAGAATCTTCCTCTAGAGCCTTTGAAGAGAGTGCAGTCCTGCCAACACCTTGACTTAGATATTCTGGCCTCCAGAACTGTGAGAGAATGAGTTTCTCTTGTTTTAGGCCACTCAGTTT
>NW_012098100.1:344833-365105 GCF_000951045.1 Mandrillus leucophaeus
GTACAGAAAATGTTCAATAAATCATAATTATCAATATTACTATGATATGTAATTCAAATACAATATTAATATTGTATTTGAAACTGCAAGAGTGGCATTGTTCTTGCCTGGTAAGAAGACTTGATTTATTGAAGGGTAGAGAGAAAGTTACATCAAAATCAAATCTTAAAATCATAGGAACTATGAAAAATAAAAGGAAAAAATGAGTTTGACATTAGTATCCACAGACATAGCTTGAGCTCTCCAAAACAGAATACAAACGTAGTAAGAAGATAATTAAAGAAAAGTTCCTAACATAAGCAATAAAGAAGGGGTGGTGGGCCAGGCACGGTGGCTCATGCCTGTAATCCCAGGACTTTGGGACGCTGAAGCAGGTGGATCATGAGGTCAAGAGATCAAGACCATCCTGGCCAACATGGTGAAACCCCATTTCTATTAAAAACACACAAAAAAATTAGCTGGGTGTGGTGGCACACATCTGTACTCCCAGCTACTGGGGAGGCTGAGGCATGAGAATTGCTTGAACCTGGGAGGCGGAGGCTGCAGTGAGCCGAAATCATGCCACTCCCACCTGGTGACAGAGTGAGACTCTATCTCAAAAAAACAAAAAACAAACAAACAAAAAACAAAAAAAAGAAGGGGTGGAGAGAAGATAGATTAAACAACGTGGAAGTAAAACAATTATGTAAATTACATAATTATGTAAATAGGTAAATAGTGTCTTATCTGCTAAAGCAAAGGTCTTGGTATTTGTACTCTAAACATTAAATAATTACGCTCAAAAACTTTGAAAAAATAAAATAACAACAATTAACTTGGTACTTAATTAGCTTAGTACGACAATTCGCTCAGTTCAATCTGATTGGAAGACCACAAGATATAGGCAATGGTAAGACCTGAGACAACTTTCTTTTAAATTCTTAGGCCCAGGATGGGATCACTAGAATACCCTTGATCATAGGTCTTGTCCTAACTCTAAAGTCAAAAGATGCAACTACTGTTTGCATAAACAGGTCACTTCTGTTTATATACTCTTGCTCTGTCTTATTCACTCACTTAACAAACATTAAGTGCCTGCACAGCACTGTCTAAGCCCTGGGAATATACAAATAACTTGGACATAGCCCCTGTCCTCAAGGAGCTGTGTGAGTAAGAGGTAGGCATTGCAAGATGATATGACAATGTAACAGCACAGTATAGAGTAATGCTCTGGATATTAATGGAAGTAGAAAGGAGGAAATCTGGACACATCTAACAAAGGGGATTCAGAGTAGGTTCAGTCCATTTGGGCTGCTCTCACAAAATGCCATAAACTGGATACCTTACAAATAACAGAAATTTATTTCTCATACTCTGTGGGCTAGGAAGTCCAAGATCAAGGCGTCAGCAGATTCAGCAATTGGTAAAGGCTTTCTGGTTCATAGATGGTACCTTCTGGCTGTCCTCACAAGATGGAGGGCAAGTGGTCTCTCTCGGGCCTCATTTGTAAGGACGCTAATCTTATTCATGAGGGCTCCACCCTCTCTCACCTCCCAAAGTCCCAATCTCCTAATACAATAATCTTAGAGGTTAGGAGTCCAGTGTATGAATCTGGGGGAGACGCAAACATCCAGATCACAGCAGGCTCCCTGGAGGGCGTGCTCCCTGGGTCGGCATAAGCAAAGGCACAAAGGTGAAAGACCACAGGACCGTTGCAGAAACTTCACATCTCAGTGCTGTTGGCATATCAAAAAATCCAACTGAACAGGTAAGTTGAGGTCAGATTACAGACCTTTCATGTCTTAATGCTTTTAGGTTTATCAACTTCTTCCTAGCCCCTTAACTTGCTTCCTTCACTCCTAGGCTGGTAGATTTCAGCCAAGAAGCATTTATTTTGTTCTTTCTAATGAAGAAGTTTTTGTCCTTTAGATCAACCACTGGGAGCCAGGGGATCTTGCTTCTCCTGCCATGAGCATGCCCCACCCACCTCTGAGGGCACATGCTGGCCTTAATGCAATGAGAACCAGAGCACAGGGAAACAGCTGGAGGCAGAGGATCATGAGGAAGCAATTCGGTAGACACGCCAGAGACTCCTCCCATGCCAGGGGTCATCCACAGCCCCTCAGAGCATGGTAGAGAAGGTTCCACTCTAATCTGTGTTTCTGAGATAACTTTAGCTGAGAAAAAAAAATCAGTACAATCCTGTTTTTCTCATTTCTCAGATCTCTGTGACATAAAGGGACAGGGATCTATTTAATTTTAGTCATTGCTGTTTCTTTCCTATAAAATTAGAAAAATCTTTAATCAAGACAAATTATATACATTAAATATGTGCAGTGTTTTAGGCATACAATCATACCTCAATAAAGCTGATAAGAAAAAAAAAAAGAGTTACATGGATATACTACTAGCCATCTCAGCAAGAGACTGTTTCAACTCAGGGCTCTCCTGTGGCCATTTCTTGGATCAGCCTCTGGTTTTCCACTACAGGTTCTGCCTTAACTATTTTTTTCTGGTTAAAACCATAATGACAGACTGAAGCCCCCACCCCTGCCCCACCCCACCACCTCCAAGTCCTATCCGTACTTAAGATTTATGTCTAAAAAGTGTTTCAGAGGAAAGAAAACGGAAGAACAACCTAATCACCCACATGAACACAGCACTTCTCAGCTATCCCATCTCAGAAATAAAGCACCATTGACGGGGCTCACTTGGGAACATCCAAATATTTACTGAAAGAAAATGATTCTGCATATCAAGAGGTGGAAGAAATGCCTAGGAGAGCAGATTCTGATGAGATTTGCTGCTGTGTGCACTGGCAAAAACAACTTCACCAGACAAACACCAGTCTATAAATAATGGCAGTTACTCCCAGGAAAGTGGTGTTCCTGTAGAAGAAATGGTTTTCTTTTTTCTTTTGCTTTCTTTTTTCTTTTTTTTTTGCTACCGTTATTTACCAAGAGACTTGGTATTTAAAAAAGAAATGAGAAGGTGGATTGATCAGGGACCATTATGGGAATAGCTGCTCTGAACCCAGCCTTGAAGACAGGTCCTTGGAATCCAGCACTTCCCCCTGTTAAAACACCATTTCCAGTACCAAAAAGTAAAAAAAAGTGTGCAATTTTATGCAGCAAAAAAAATGCTGTTGTGACAGGAAACACTAATTAGATGTCTGGAGTGAGGGGGCTGCAGGGGGATTCTGTTGCAAATTTCATAAAGGAATTTTATATACTCAGTGTGTGAGCACACTGTAATACAGAAGGAGGCAAGAAAGTGAAATGAACACTAGATGCCATCAGAAAAATAATTTGTAAATATTTGCTTTTTGATAAAGCTAAATGCTCTTTTTAAAAATAAAGTTGTTCCTTGGTGGTATAAATAACTAGAACACAAAATAAAGGCATCCCCAGAGAACAGACGTTTTAAATGCTAATCAAAAAGGCAATTTCCATATAATACGAAAACTAACATTGAGAAGAAAGAAGAGAAAGGACAAAATAAAGATGAAAAGTTTTCCTTGAAATATTGAGGGAAAAGTCTTTTAATGTAGTTTCTGTAAAATACAAATATATTTTAACAATATTTCTCATCACTGATAAAATCATAGGTGCGTTTAGAGAACATATTAACGTATTGATAGCCAATTTGCATTTGGGAAAGTCTGACTTCCCAAAAGAAGAATCACGTCCACCCAAAGGCTCAGAACTTGTTTTTTTCCCCCTTTTAACCTTGAATATCCCACTTTACAAAATGAAAACAGATTGTACGACACAAGAGCAATATATCCAGGACCCCAACACAAGGTAATTAAAGGCCTAAGGAAATCGAACTGTGGTCAGCAGCTTTTTGTTATATTTATCTAATTATCCAACAGTCTGTCTCCATAAATGGCACTTTGTTAATTCAGCGAATATATACTGAGCGCTCACTATATGTAAGGTTGTAAGGTGCTCTTCTAGGCACTAAGGTTAGGGCAGCAAAGAAAATCTACACGTCCCTTTTCTCCCAGAGTTTACAACCTAAACTAAAGGCAGGACTGCAGAGAAAGAAGAGACATGTTTCCTAGTTGGAGACACTATTGGCATTTGAGATCAAAATCCTTGATGATCAAAATCTCTAAAGTTGGCTGGGTGTGGTGACTCACGCCTATAATTCCACCACTTTGGGAGGCTGAGGCAGTGGATCACTTGAGTCCAGGAGTTTGACACCAGCCTGGGCAACATGGCAAAACCCCATCTCTACACAAAAATACAAAAATTAGCCAGGCATGGTGTGGTGAGCCTGTAGTCCCAGCTACTTGGGAAGCTAAGGTGGGAGGATCACTTGAGCCCAGGAGAGCAAGGCTGCAGCGAGCCAAGATTGCACCACTGTATTCCAGCCTGGGTGACAGAGACCCTATCTCAACACACACACACACACACACATACACACACACACCAAAGTCTAAAGTCTAAAATCCTGAAAATCACAATCGCATCATATTGCATCATGTTAGGTGAAACTATTACCTCGTTATTATCTCTTTTAGAAATTAAGTATGGTTTAAGGAGATGTGTATGGGCGCCAAGTTGACGAGGGGTAGGTCTGTGGATTTAATTTTAGCCTGTCAATTTGACTGGATTCAAGAATACTTAGAAACCTGGTAAAGCATTATTTTGGGTATGTCTAGGAGGGTGTTTCCAGCAGAGACTAGAGTGTGAGTCTAGTGGATAAAGTAGGGAGGATTGGCCCTCAGTGTTGGTGGGTATCATCCAATAGGCTGAGGGCCTGGAGAGAAAACAGAAGGAGAATTAGTGTCTCTCTGAGAACTGGCACAGACTTTTCTTCTGCTACCTTGGACATCAGAACTCCAGGCTCCCTGGCCTTTGAATTGCAGGACTGACGCCAGTGGCGCCTGGGTTCTGAGTCTGTTAGCTTCGGACTGAGAGTCACACCAGCGACTTCCCTGGTTCTGAGGCCCTTGGACTTAAGACTGAGCCATGCAACCAGCATCCAAGGGTCTCCAGCTTGCATATGGCCTGTCATGGCACTCTTCAGCTTTCATAATTGCATGAACCAATTCTCCTAATAAATACCCTCTAGTATATCTATATACATATGCTAGTAGTTCTGTCTTTTTAGAGAATTGTAACTAATACAGATTTGGTATTGGGGAAACCAAATATCTTTCCTTCTTACTATATTCCTTATAACACAATGATAGAGATCTGTGAAATTATTCCCTTGGAAAAATAAAAAAAGGCTGTGATAACTTAACTATATGAGGCTACTTAACGGTAAAAGATAAAAGTTTAAAAGCTAATTGTTATGGGTGTTTTGAAAGCAGAAAATGGTTTAATTCCAATGGTCAAGTAATAACCATAGTTTCTAATGGACAGCATGTACTTAACAAAATTTGTAGGCCACAACCACTCTCCAAATACAAGCGCAGCAATTGTTTCAAAGATCGCAGAGGTGAAAAATACAAGAAATCTCTTCTGCCAAATTATTCAGTCATGTATGACTTCTGTGTCTTCACATATAATGTAATGCTTGCTTTCAAAAACACTGTTATTCAGTGAATAAAAAGAATTTGGCAAGCTCAGTGACCTTCTGAACCAAAGACACTGGCTGATTTTGAGGTTCCTTCAGTGTTACAAAGCACATTAAATGGTGAACTATTCCTGATTAGGCATTTGACTGTTGAAGAAAACAGAATTTTTTTTTTTTTTTTTTTTACATTTACCACTAAATCTAACATAGAAAAACTAACACATGCTTCATTTTGGCTAGTGGATGTCACTTTCTTTTTTCTTCCACAACAATTATCTTAGGAAGGATGGTCCTTTCAAAACTGTCCATACTGTTTGTTTGGTTTTTTTAATCAGGTATCCACACAATTCATGCCCCTGATGGATCTGAAATATCCTGAACTTATCTGCTCATTTATTTATTAATGACTGGAAAGAGTGAAGTACTTTATAAATGCTGATTTGAAAACTTTGTGGCTTCCTCCTTGCTTCTTCGTCTTGGATCAGTCACTCTGGAGGAAGCCAGATGACATGTCATGAGGATGCTCTAGCAGTCCTATGGAGAGCTCCACATGGTGAGGAACTGAGGCCACCTGCCAACATGAGCCACCTTGGAGGCAGGTCCTCCGGTCCCAGTCAAGCCTTCAGATGACAGCAGCCTATGCTGACATCTTCAGTCAAACCTCATGAGACACCCTGAGCCAGAATCCCCTAGCTGAGCCACTCCCAGATTCAGACCGCTAGAAAACATGAGCTAAAAATGTCTGTTGTTTTAAGCTGCTAAATTTGGAGTAATTTGTTTCTCAGCAATGGGTAACTAATATAAGTGTGTACTTTGATCGCTATGGTCTAAATAGAAACCTAATCTTCCAAATTTGTTTTAAATCTTCCATATTGCAAATCAGGGTGACCCAGGTGTCAGCAGCAGCTCCTGTCTTTAGGATATCTCGACATAATTGTCTTTATTCAGAGCTTAGCCAGCTCCACAGCTGTGAATTGTGAACTCTATCCTGTGGCATCATCCTGAATACAAAGTACTTCCCTGTCTTCTAGACTTCTGTTTCCACCTAACCAGAGATTATCAAGGCATTCTTTGCAAATAAATACAATGTTCTCCTTCGTAGGAACTGAGGTAAGTACAACCGTCTCCATCTCATTGTTTAATATCTTACTGGATTTCAATGCACAGATTTATAACCTCTGAATCAGACTACTATCAATATATCCCAAAGTACCAGACCCATTTTGTGGAACAACACTCTGTGCCACCAATTGTTAATATGTGTGATGAGCAGCTTCTAAGACAGCTCCCCCAATTCCCAGTTCCTGGTATTCATGTCCCTATACAATTTCCTCCCTTTAAATGTGGGTTGGGCCTAGGAACTTTCTTCTAACAAACAGACTGTGGTGAACGTGATGGGATGTCACTTCTGAGATGAGATTAGAAAAAGACTTGGGCTTCTCCCTTGTTCGTTATGATGACAGCCAGATGCCATGTTGTGAGATGCCCTGTGAAAAGGCCCATTTGCCAACGAACCAAGGGAGACCTGCAGCTAACAGCCACTGAGCTAATGAGGCCCTCAGCCCAACAGTCACAAGGAACTAAATCCTGCCAACAACCACATGAGTGAACTTAGAAGAGGATCTTCCCCGATTGAGATTTGAGGGAACCACAACCCTGGTCACCACCTTGGGTGTAGCCTTATGGGAAACCCTGAGCCACAGAACCCAGCTAAGCCACACCCAGATTCTGACCCACAAAAATGTGAGATAGTAAATGTTTGTTCTTTAAGCTGCTACATTTGGGGGTAATTTATTACACAATTGATAAGTAGTATAATGTGGGAAAAGAATTAGCTATAAAACACAAATTGTAAAGTGCATGACAGTCAAGTGTTTCTAGAGCATATTCAGCACTGTTAACACAAAGCACTAAACAAATATTTGACCAAGACCTAATAACACCAAATTATAGATTATGGGATGCAAATTTATCTTGACATGTGAATTTTCTCTGTGATAAGTTTTCCCAGATTCATCTTTGTTGTCTTCATAATTTATAAGAACTGTGCATGGGAATATAAACACAGCTATAGAGTATTAAAATGTTTTTTAAAAACATTAAGTAGAAACATATCTGGCATGTACATAGCTTCTGATCTCCTTTCTTAGGTTTTATGAATTCACTACCTACCACATGGTGGATGAGCATTTGTCATACTTAAATATGTATGGGAAAGTAAATTTGGAAAGCCATTCATCAGCACAATTTGTTTGAAACCCCTGAATTGAAAAAGGAGAACAGTAGCTGAGTTTTGAGTATTTCTCTAAATTGGCATTTCTCTAAGTATACAAGCTATTTAGGAGTGGTATATATTTTTTAAAAGGTTCCATCGTCAAATAAGTTTGAGAAAAGCTAGGTGAAATTAAATTAAAATAGGTGCATTTTTTGCACAACATCGCTAAGCCTTTTTTCCCCCCAGTGTACCTGCTGCTGGGTCACCTAAGCCTTTGCTATGTAAATAAGTATTGCGAAACTCTAAAAGGAGAGTGAATCCTACAGTGTTTTTTAAATCTTATTTGGTTGAATGACTGATGCTTCTTCTCCAGGAACATTCCCTGAAATCACAGTTTGGCAAAACTGTTGAAAATTAAGAGCTTAACTGAAAACTTACATCTGAATGTTGCCCTCAGCTATTTCCTATCAGAACATTCCATTCTTCAAATGTTATCAAAGTCACCCCCAAACTTCCCTCATGGGCTGAAGCTTTATTAGGTAAGAAGCTGGAGCTACACACTTAAACAGGTTTAATATTCCTCACCAGTAGTGGGTTTAGCTTCATTCATAATTGCAACAGACAACATTAGTAACCACATCTGTTCTTAAAATAGGGTTAATAAATTGTAATAGTAAGCCCACAGTAAATGTTAACTATGTGCCAGGCATTATTGTGACCCCCTCCCCCCAAATAATCTGCACTGACAGATGGAAGAGTTGACATCCAGGAAGGTTAAAGGAAACACTGTTTAAATACCACCACCAATATCTGTGTACCATGTCTTCATGCCAGGGGAGTACTATTATAATATGGATATTGCCTGCATTGGTTCAACAATTCAATGCAAATTATTTTATGAAAGAACAAGCACCAATTAATCTTATACTCTATTAAAATTCATCTCAGTTTGCTGCTGAATTTTTCCCTATTGATTATTATGTTGTAACACAGAAACAATATTGACATAATATTCTCATGACAAATATTAATGCACCAAGGATTATATAGTCAATACCAAGATACAACAAATTAATATTCCATTAGCATTTTTTAACATCTTTTGAACTAAATTGGCTATAAAATTCACAAGTTTTACAATTTTAAAGTGAGTTTTTTTCCTAGGAGCGTCTATAATTCTAGTGAATATACATTGAATTTATATGTAACGCCAACCAGCAAGAGCTCTTACAACTGCCTCCTTTGACTCTTGTTAATGCCTATAAATCCACATATGTTTTGCACCATGAACATTAATGCATAGAGACTACATGTGTTTTTACAATTATTTGTTGACTTTTAAGAGGAAAAAGTTTTAACTTTTAAAAATTATGTCACTTAGGAAATTTTTCTAGTTGTTAAACTTTTAATTGAATATCATAAAGGTTCTATAATTGATAGCACAACAGATCAGATACTCATTGTTTAATCTAGAAGAGACCCAACTGTATCTGAAAGTTTTATCATATGTTGACCGGGTGTGGTGGTTCACACTTGTAATCCCAGCACTTTGGGAGGGTTGGGCAGGCAGATCACCCAAGGTCAGGAATTCAAGACCAGCCTGGCCAAGATGGTGAAACCCCACCTCTACTAAATATACAAAAATTAGCCAGGCATGGTGGCAGATGCCTGTAATCCCAGCTATTCGAGAGGCTGAGGCAGGAGAGCTTGAACCCAGGAGGCAGAGGTTGCAGTGAGCCAAGATTGTGTCACTGCACTCCAGCCTGAACAACAGAGTGAGACTCAGTTTCAAAAAATTAAATAAAAATTTAAAAGTTTTATCATATGCTATATGCTTTATCTTATGAGTAGATTACACACACAAACACAGACACACACGGAAGTAGAATTTCTTTGGAGAGGAGTAGAAAGGCTATATGGAACCTGCCTTTTGTCATTAAAGCACAGATGTAGTAAAAAGAGTTAGATCTGTGTTCAAATTCCACCTCTACATGTTTTATTTTAGAGTAGTTACTTAACCTCTCTGACTTATCTATGAATTGATGGAGAGCAGAGTGATAATATAAGGAGTAGAGACAATATATATGTGTCTAGCACACAGTTTGCACTTGACGAAGTCCTGGAAACACCATCATTATTCAGTTTAAAAGGCAAATGCTAAAACTTGTATTTTCTAAACCCTCTGTGAATCTGTCTTAATACAAAGAGAAGGAAGTCCCAACTGGTGAGTGATCATATATATGGAACATGCTTGATATGACACAGTGAACCTTAAGAGACTTGTCCCCATAGTTTAGGGAAAAATAATTAGCCATTTAGGCATCTAATCCTTAAAGTGGGCATTAGAAGGTAGGAGGAGGAGAGAATATCAGTAGGTTTAGGGATGGGGCTGCAGAGAAGGTAAAGAAAAGGAACCTGAGAGTGGACTGTCTTGTGAACTGGGCTACCACACTGACTTGTCTCTATCTGTCTCTGCTGCTAGCTCCAGAGCAACACAAGATGCTGGGACTGTGCCTTCTTTATCTTCTGTTGGCCACAGTACCTAACACAGACCTTTAAACATGGTGCTCAGTAAAGTGTCAGATGAGTGGGAAGAAAGAATGAAAAAAGGTGAAGAGAAGCTGGAGAGAAAGGCAGAAGAAAGAAGTGGGCAGATGAGAAGCAAGAAGAGGTAAGGAAGAGGACGATAAGGAATTGGTTACTCTCTCAAATGAGAACCAGAAATTTCTACTCTGTAAACATTGCTCACATCTATGTTTTTGTGAATTTTTAAAAACTTTTTTTCTCATTTAATGGATAACAGTTCTTTGATTCAATAAAACTAAGACCAAGAAAGCTCTGCATAGTTGGAAGTATTGGAAGTAGAGTTATTTGATGGTGATGGCAGCTACACCAGTTCCCAAGGGTGGACTGGGACGGGACAGCGAGATGGGGGAACCAGACAGCCATCCCATTAAATGTCCCTCTGTGATGGCTAATCCTTCCCACTAACTCACACCAGCCAATCTAATTTCAGCCTGCTTACATGAAGGGCACAACCAAATCTTATCTATTCCTCCATGTAATCCCTCTGAAAGTAATTTCTGAGCTTCAATTTTTTGGCTATACCCACTGGATTCTGAGATTCTGAGTTCTTTCCTTTCAACTTCATTTCATACATAGCTGTAAAACCTTTTGCTGCTATCCTTCCTGCTTCAGAACGTTCATTAAGTCCTTTGTCCTGGCTTCCTTACCTGTCACACAAAATTTAAGTTGGGGAGATTAGTTTTGATCATAGTACTAAAGAAACTAAGGCCAAAGGTTAAATACCAGAAAAAGCTTATAAATTCCTGAACTCACAAACCTTGAGCGTGAAAAGAATTCTAACAATGACTTAGCACAACCCTCTTATTTTCCAGAGGAGATTATTAAGGCCTGGAAAGATCAAGTTTGCACTGGAAAAAAAAAAAAAAAGAAAGAAAAGCATGTATACACGGCCACAAAATGATTTTAAATCTTAAGCAATCATCTTGAAAATGCCTGTTTTGTATTTCCAGAAGTCAGGTAAGAATGAGGATTACATCACATAACCATCACCCTCCTAGAGGAGGCTGGGAAACCTCAAAGCTCTTAAAATTCTCTTCCTCTAATTGCCAGTCCCCTTCCCACTGAAGTCTGCGTCCTAATCCTTAGCCCCAGTTTGCATTTCTTACTTTTGTCAACTGAATGTTGAGGAGAGAAAGGCCAGAGAAAGATCTCAGATAGTATGGGTACTATAGAAGTGAGATACAAGGATTCTGGAGACAGATGGGGCTGGAGTTTTACCTCTTAGCTGCCTCCCAGCCCTTACTTTGGGCAAGTTTCTTAACCCCTCTAAGCCTAAGTTTCATAGCTGGAAAAATGAGGACAATACTAGGTCCTACATTGTAGAGTTTTTGAGAGGGTAAGTGAGCAACCCTGAACCAGTCTTCCACTATAACCACATAGGACCTTGTTTGTAACATGCGGCACAGCCTAGTTGTCCCATTTCCCACGGTGAGTTTCTTCCTGGATGGGAGAGAGTTGGTCTTCTTCCCTAACCAATGACTTCAGTTAGGACTGCCTCAGTTCATCAGAGATGTTCTAACATTAAACCTCAAAAGGGAAGAAATTAGGGTCTCAAATCACTTTTATTCCCATAAGCTTCTTAGCACCTTGTGAAATATGCTTTCACTCTCCCCACCCTACACACACCAACCAGCAACCTCATACACCAAGGGCATAGGGGGTTACCATTGTCTGGCCAAACAATATCTTATTCTGCTGCTATAATTCATCTTTATTTCATGTACTTTCTTCACCTTTATACCATATTTTCCTATAGTATGGATAGTAAGAATTTGATTCTTTCATATTTAATCACATATTCTTTTTGTTTGTTAAGCATTTGTTTACATGAGTGTTTTTATATTGCTACATAAATAGGCATGTCTGTTAACATACATTAACATCTCTGAAAAGAGTCAGATATTCTCCCCAGAAAAGGATCAGAGTCAAGCTGATCTGATATGTCCAACACCAGAAACACACTTTTAAATAGCAGTTATTCTTTCTATGAGTGTTCCCACATTTCTTCTTATTGGGCAACCAACCCCATCAAAATGATAATATCATTTATTAGGTTACTATTATGTCCTAAGCATTTTTTCAAGTGTTACTTTATTTATTCTTCAAATCATCTTAATTTTAATAGATCAGCACCATTATTCCTATTTTTCAAATAAGGAAACTGAGGTACAATGGGGTAATGTCATCGGCAAAAATGTCACTCAGCTAGCAGACAATGGAGCCAGGATTCAAAACAAATCTGTATGGAAATGTCAGAGGCATTTGAACCAGAGCAACTCCATCTTGAATAGGAGCTCGGTAAATTAAGACTAAGACCTACCGGGCAGCCGTGTTTCCAGATGGTTCGGCATTCTCAGTCACAGGATGAGATAGGAGGTCGGCACAAGATACAGGTCAGAAGACCTTGCTAATAAAACAATTGCAGTACAGAAGACAGCTAAAACCTACCAAAATCAAGATGGTGATGAGAATGATCTCTGGTCCTCCTCACAGCTACACTCCCACCAGCGCCATGACAGTTTACAAATGCTGTGGCAAAGTCTGGAAGTTACCCTATATGGCCTAAAAAGGGGAGGCAAGAATAGTCCACTCCTTGTTTAGCATATCATCAAGAAATAAACATAAAAATGGGCCCAGCAGCCCTCAGGGCTACTCTGTCTATGGAGTAGTCATTCTTTCATTCCTCCACTTTCTTAATAAACTTGCTTTCACTGTACTCTATGGACTCATCCTGAATTCTTGCTTGCATCTGGATCAGGACCATTTTTTGGTAACAATTCTATAACTCATGCCTACATCATCTTAATTTACAGGATTCTCCATAATTGAAATATAAGCCAATGACTTAAAACGTGTATTAGTCTGTTCTCACACTGCTGTAAAGAACTAGCTGAGACTGGGTAATTCATGAAGAAAATAGGTTTAATTGACTCACCGTTCCACAGGCTGTACAAGAAGCATGGCTGCGAGGTCTCAGGAAAGGTACAGTCATGGTGGAAGGCGAAAGGATAGCAAGCATGTCTTACATGGTGAAGCAGGAGAGACAGAGAGTGAAGGGGGAAGTGCCACGCACTTTTAAACCACCAGATCTGATGAGAACTCACTATCACAAGAACAGCAAGGGGGAAATCTGCCCCCATGATAGAATCACCTGCCATCAGGCCCTTTCCCAGCATTGGGGATTACAATTCAACATGAGATTTGGGTGGGGACACAGAGCCAAACCCTATCAAAAGGCAACTATGGCAGAAAGTTTTAGCCTACAACTCAGAAACTCCATAGCTGTTTGGTGGCAGAGAGGGTGTAGAGCAAAAGCCCAAGGAAGTGAGTTATGTGTAGGGGACACACTCACCAAGGCCTGTGGGCTGCAGGAGAAACACAGCTGTTTGGCTTACCACATTGTTAGAGCCCTTACTTCTTCTCTCACTGACAAGTCAGCCCAGTATTAGGGAGACCCCCAGAATGGCAGAACTCTTGAAAACTTTCCATGAGACACGGCGTGTTGTAGGCTGTGGTAAATTTAGTCACAAGCTGAAAAAACATGTATAAAATGCAAATATCAAAATCATTTTAACTCAGAGGCTGTAACATTTTAAAGGAAAAATTTTAAAAGAGAATAAGTTATACATATATGTACATGTGTATGTGGATAGATAGTATTTATACATAAATTCTACATTCTAAATATCTGCAAATGAGGAATATACATATGTATACATATATGTACACATATCCCAATTAAAAACCACCTGTCAAGATTAGATACTCTATCCATGTTAGACATGACAAATGACAGCATTAGAAGCACTTGAACTTTGTACCACTTATCTGGGCAGCTACGTCAGAGAACTTGGGATCTCAGTAAGCCAGAGTTCTTGGGAGAGGGGCCTCATGGCACTCAGGAGACTCCTTGGTCCAGGCTACAAATACTGGAGCAGTAGTGCTATCTCGACAAGGATGTGTATCCAGGAATTCATCTGACATTTGGTCAGAAGCTACTGAATTCCTTTAGGGTACTCTGGACTTGAACTCCTCTGCACCTGGAGAGCAGTAATAACAGGTGGCTGGAGTTGAAAAGAGCACCCCCAGAATTCCACCTGGGCACTACCCTTCCCTTGTTCCTGTTTACAAAACCAGACTTCCCATTAACTTCAGCCCAGCTTCATCCCCTGGCTCCTGTTTCTTGCCTTTGCTTTCTTTAATGAGGCCTTATGTTCAAGTCTGTGTCCAACCTTCAGTTCCATGAGCAAGGACTCTTTCTTTGAGCAAGTTCCATCCATGGATCTTGGTTTTACCCTGGCCTTGCCTTTGTTCTCAGCTCTGCTCTATACCTTCCTAGCATCCCACCCTCTCCAATATGTCCACCTTCCACCAACCTCACTTCTCCCTTATCTCTTCTCCAGGACTTGGGCTCGTGCCTGCCCACATCTGACGTGAGCTCCTAGCTCCTGTTCAACTGGAGCTGGCTCAGCTCCCCACCCAGCTATGTGAAAGCTAGAGGGCTGCCGAGTCTCAAGGTAAGCCCCAGCAGAGCCAAGGAGCCATTCTTCTTCCAAAGTTCTTACCAAATATATAAGAGAGTCCCAATAGCCTTGCCAGAATCAAAGATAATTCATATCTCTATAGCAAGCTCTCTACATCTCTGTTCTCCATCCTACATTGTAACACACCCAGAGAAAGGAAGTGTTCCCTTGGAAATCAAGATTGACCATGCACCCACAATCTCAATCACTAACCTTAAAAGCCATAATGTCTTCAAATTTTTAACTGTGCGGGTTCACAATGAATGGAGAGGCTATGGTGTTATATTTTAATATCAAATAAATGTGTCATATTTCTCTTACTGAGAACTATTGAGGATTGAAGTGATAGAGTTGATTAAAATTTATACCAGAAACAAAACTAGTTTCTGAAAACTTAGTTCTACTGGAAGTAAAGTACAAGCTTAAAAAAGAAAAAGAAAAAAGAAGAGGAAAGGAAGGGAGAGAGGAAAGGGGAAGAAAAAGAAAGTGACAGGTCTTGTAGCAGCAAAAACTACTAGGAAAGCTTGGAGATTTTTTCCCCTCATTATACAATTAATACACGGAGATTAATAGAAAACTTTTTAAAAAAGGAAGCAATTTTTAAAACTATTCCACCACCACAATGCATCTGAATTTTATGTGTTTTCTTCATCTTTATGCTATATTTGTCTTATAATATAAATCATAAGTATTTCATTTTATTGTATACTCAAATGTAAATTTTTTATTACTCAATAAGCATATGTTACATCATCTTTATAATCATTATTTGAATGGTTGCATAATATTCCACAGATTCCACAGACTGACCAAACACTTTTACCTAGTTGTTACCAATGTATTACCTAGATACTCAATTGTATATTTAGGTTGCTTCTAATTCTTTCCTGTTTTTAAGTAACACTGCTAGTAATACCTTTACACAATTTTTCAATATTTAGATTATTGTTTTAGGCTAAGTCTCCAGAAGTGGATTAGTAAGAAAGGGTATAAACACTTTAATGGTTCCTGATCTATGTTCCTATATGTCTTTCAGAATGAATTTTTACCAATTTACACAAAAAGGTTTGATTTTACTGGACTCATCAAAATTAAACATTGGCATTTTAAAATTATTTTATCAATTAACTCATTTTTTTACTTTAATTTAGCACTCTTTGATTTGCATAATGAAAAAATTCATACCTTAATTCTTATGTATAATTGAATTAAGGTATGAATTTTTTCATTGTCTTTACAATTTATATATATTATTTAAATGCTGTTGTAGGCAGAGAGAGTACTAAAGGAATTGCAGACACTTACCGAAGGATTACTTCCCTAAATGTTAAATAGATTTTATCAAAAGTTAAAATTTGGAATGCTCTTTTGAAAACTAGAAGATCTGAACCAGTTTTCTTGCTTCTGCATTTAATTTAGGATCATTTAATAAAGTACTGGTTGATCTTGAAAGTGTTATATTTGATATTTTTGGTAACAGAAGGAGAAAGAATAATATATTGGAAGCACCACCATTGCAGATTTGTAACAACAGGCTTGTCTTACAGGAGATGGGATGAAGCCATTTATATCTCATTACTCTGGTCTTATTACTAATATTCACTTTGAAGCATTTATTATATTGTATCTTTTGCCTTCCTCTCCATGCATAAAATGTTTACTTATATGGTTTCCTAAAAAAAAAGTTTAAAAAATTATTCTGAGAATAGGTACTTGCCACCCAAAGTCACTCACTTGGCAATCGTAAAG
The DNA here is from genome assembly GCF_000951045.1 of Mandrillus leucophaeus. NCBI lineage: Eukaryota > Metazoa > Chordata > Mammalia > Primates > Cercopithecidae > Mandrillus > Mandrillus leucophaeus. The sequence goes on from NW_012098100.1 coordinate 361,418, forward strand.
AACAGGAGATGCTGAGGAAGAGAGTGAGATAAAGGATCAGAGAGAGGCGGCCTTACCAACAGTTACACAGAATTCTCAGGACATAAAAGGTGAGAATATTCATTTCTAAAATTTTGGCTTAAAGAATATGAAACATTGATATTAAGGGCTGGAAGTAATCAGCAGTGCACTTGAGCAGGTAAAGAGAAAGGAGGGGGAGCTGGCAAGGAAAATGAAAGACTTAGACAAACGGTAGACATTCCATGTTCCTGCAATTAATTGCAAGCCAACCAGAATCTCAACCAGGCACCTGGAGCCAAGTAAAGTAACAAAGTGTACTCAATGTCCTAAACCTCCTGTGTACCTCTGGTGAGGCCAGGGCTTAGTGCTTTCCCAAAATGATCTGTAGATTCACAGAAGCAACACATGTAACCTTCTGACAACAAATAGAGCCATGAAAATAGCATTGGCCTTTATGTCCACTGGCCCATGTTCTTGAAAAAGTCAACTTGGAACTAAAAGCAAACAAGCACTATGCCAAAAAAAATTAAGTAACAGGCTTTTGACACATTTTATGACTTCCCGTATTTTGTGTGTTTTTAAGAGAGCAATTTATGCTTGTTCATTAAAAAATGATTCATTGTTTTCCAACAACAAAAGATAATTTTTTAAAAATGTGGTATATTCATTTAATGGAATATTTATAATCTTTAAAATACATAACGACATGGGAAGATTTTTGATGTATTTTAAAGTAAAAAAGAACTATTATAAACCAGTGGAAATTGTTATATTTTTAAAGTGGGTAAACCCACGAGGCTCATACAGATAGAAAATAAACACATGTCAGAATTTCTGTGTAACTCATTATTAGTTATTAAACAAGGGAAACAAGCAGATGTTACAAACAATTCAAAGGAGAAATTAAAGAACTGGAAATTTACATGGAGCAAATGAATGCTGAAATAAATTTACAAATGAACACAAAACTGGCTTTTTCCTGGGGATGAAGAGGGAGATTGTCTTTCCAACAGACAGAAGTCATTTGAAAGTCTAGAGACAAGAAGTACTTGCATTTGCAATAATTTGTCAGTAATTCACCATTTACAGAATTGAAAAATAACCTGATGAAAGACGAAGTCCACATCCCTAAGCAGTGATTCTCAATCTTTTTTTCATTATTGCCTTTCTAAGAAGATTTTTTTCAGATATCTTAACCTAATCTCCCCTACTCGGTGCCCTCAAAATTAAACACTAAGATATAAGGATTTTGTTGGGTACAGTTGAACTTCAGAGGGCCACAAACCATTATAATTGCTATGATTCTTTTCTGCCCCTCAGATCGAATTTTTGTCCCCTTTGGGGCAACTAAAAATCCATGTTGTTTAGGACAATACCCAGAGTCTATTGGAAGGAATATCTAGTAATCTCTGCAGCCTGTTACAAAGTTTTAAATTACCTTTACAATACAATGATGTCATTCTTTAAAACCACCATATATGTGTGTGTCGGGGGCAGGGGCGGGTGTTAAAGTGTATTGCAGGAATCAGCAAACTACAGTTTACAGGCAGACCCTAACCTGCCCATTTTGTAAACACAGCTTTGTTGGTGACACACAGCCACACACAGAGTTTCTAATCATCTCCTGTCTTCTGTGGCTGCTTTCATGCCCCAACAGCAGACTTGAGTCGTTGCGACAGAGACCGCAGGGTCCGCACAGCTTCAAATATTTATTATTTGTCCATTGACAGAAAACGTTTGCCAATCTCTGGTTTCTGCTAGACTGTTGATAGAAATTGTCTCTAGTTAATAAGAAAATAAATTATTTTTCTTTACAAAAAATAACATCTCTATTTTCTATAAATGTTTTACTTATTGATGAGACAAAAACTCAAAATTATTTGTTACACATCAATCGTACGCAAAGCACTTGAAGGATAGAAGTATACACCATGGTTCCTGTTTTTTAAAAAGCTTCTAATCTCATGTTGCTGGGATAAAACGGTATGTTTGCTATCAGAGTTGCATTCTTTTGCTGAAGTAAACTAAAAATAGAAGTAGATAGGGACCACTAAAGGGAAAAATAGTAATTGTAAATATGAGCCAGGTCAATGTCAACTTCTGGTTTAAACTTTGGCCTTCTGAGTCTTAAAAATAAAGGAAAATCAGATTTAATAGTTCATCATGACTGAAGTATTTGCTTCAAATTATAAAATAGGAAAGACTGTACTTGTTCTCAACCTCTAGAGAACAGTATTTTCTCTCCATTCAAATTTTATACTCACTGAGGTCATGAAATTCAAAGGTACCCTAAAAACCACTGTGGGAAGATGTCTTCTAGATAGGTAATATTTCAAGAATTAAGCTGTCCTGATTCCCATAAATCTCTTATATTTTCCTGTTCACCTTTCAAGATATCATAGCTTAACAGAGCATCTCAAGGTATGTGTGGCATTCTTTTCAGTTCATTCTCGCCAGCTTCCAGAAACTTACTTTCCCAGGGACTTTATCCTTGGATGGGTCTCTTTAATACACGAATGACAATATCTTTGTTCCCATCATAATATAATTCTTATAGTATGAAGAAGCTCTTTTTTGTAATGTAAGACTCTTGTATATAACCATCAATACCCAGGCAAATGATTTTTCTCATTGCTTAATTCTAGAAATTTGAGAACAGCATCCTCCAAACCAGCACACTTACAGAATAAGAATTTTACTTATTTGCAAGATATAAAAAGGTAAATAGATAAATGAATGAGTCTTGGGGGATCAAAAAAATAAATTTTTTGGTTGAAAATTCTCCAGGAAAAATAACTATAAAATCACCATTAAATCCAAATCAATTTAATAATTGCTTCGGACCTAATATATCAGCCTTTCCCAACCATGTGGTCATAAAACACTAAGGTGCTCCAATCGATCGTGTGGTGTGTCTCCAGTAATCTGTCTCTAATAAAGGCTAAAATACTGAAGTTTCCAATTTATTTACTATTTCAGAAATGATTACTGATTCGAGGTGACCCCTATAATAACTGTTGTCACTCACTTGCCTTCTAACACATATTACTGAATGAGCAAGAAGATGACGTTAAGGCCAACGATACTCCTATAGAGGCGTCTGGCATGTGAACAACATCTGTCATTTATATCATGGTGTACAGATGAGGTTCAAACTTGCAGCCGAATGGAAAGAATCAATGGGGAAAGAGAAAAATGGTGGAGGAGGGGAAGACAGAAGATGAGAAGGTGAAGCAGCAGGAAAAGAACAATTTGATGAATGAGAAAGGAGAGCCCAAATGGAAACAAAGCAAAAAGAATCAGAAACCAGGAGAGAGTGGCTAATGGAAACCACAGGAGCAAAGTCTCTAAAACAAAATGGGTATAGAGGGCAGCATCAATTCCTGCTGAGAAATTCCGCAACTTTGCCGATGTGAGGCAATTAGATGCCCCTAAGGCTGGCATTAAAGTCTGAATTGAAGAAACAGTTAAAGGAGGGGAAATAGAGCATCTGTAGACTCTTCCTTGCCAAAGTTTGAACTTGCTGAAAGTGAGAAAGATAGGATGGTGTTTAGAGAGAACACTAAGTGAAGGCAATCACTTTTAAGAATTGGAGAGACGTGGCTCAAGTCTGTAATCCCAGCACTTTGGGAGGCCGAGACGGGTGGATCACGAGGTCAGGAGATCAAGACCATCCTGGCTAACACAG
>NW_012098100.1:371590-372401 GCF_000951045.1 Mandrillus leucophaeus
GAACGAGGACATTCCTCTATGCCAGTCTTACATAAGAATCATATTGGCAGCAATTCTTCCAAGCCATCGTAGTCATATGCTGCTATCTGCTAAAGACAGGAACAGAAGAGCAATGAGTCACAGGCAATACCTGCCACACGCCTTATCCTCAAGGTAAATGCATGTCATGAGACAAGGCCACAGAGTCCCAAAATAGTCTGAGCCTGTCACCTGGTACCCAAAGTAATTATTCAAGAAATAATTGTTTCTAAAGGGACAAATTACCCCATCAGCATAAAATGACACTGTCATGAGACTGTTGGATAATGTCTTTCTTTTAAATAATTTTACAGTAATCACTCTGACATGAAAATTATAAATTAAAATTACATCAGCTAAAGGGAGTCAGGAATTGTTTTCTAAATCTCTCCTCAGTTCTAGTCTAGGTTTGAAATAATTCCCACAGAAGGACCACAGTAGGAGCTGGTCAAGAGAATCCATGGGAATCAACTATGAGGAAAACTGAAAAGCAAGTGTCTCAGAAAGATCAGAAAGACTGGAGGCTTCCCATGGGGAGAAGTCAGGAGAAGACACTCCAGAGCTTGAGTTTTCGAGCACACGCCTACTAGAGAGCCACGTCCTGTTACAGAGCACATGAAAGGGGTGTCTGAACACAGAACTTTAAACATAGGTGAGGATCAACTAACCTGAAGTTTGCAAGGTGTATTAGTTTCCTGGGGCTGCCATAACAAATGACCATACACTGGTGGCTTCAAACAGCAGAAATCTATTGTCTTGAAGTTCTGGAAGCTAGAAGTCCAAAATCAAGAGG
>NW_012098100.1:374421-391125 GCF_000951045.1 Mandrillus leucophaeus
ACAAAAAAACTAGCTGGGCGAGGTGGCGGGCGCCTGTAGTCCCAGCTACTTGGGAGGCTGAGGCAGGAGAATGGCGTAAACCTGGGGGGCGGAGCTTGCAGTGAGCTGAGATCCGGCCACTGCACTCCAGCCTGGGCGACAGAGCGAGACTCCGTCTCAAAAAACAACAACAACAACAAAAAGAATTGGAGAGACCTAAGTATGTATAGAGGCTCCAAACAAAAACAAACTAACAAGGGTGGGTTAAAAATATCTTATAGAGAGGAAATACCCAATGGAACAAGGTTCTATTCCCAGAAAGGGCAGAAGGGGATAAGATCATGAACAAGGTTTGCTCTGTAACAGGAAAAGACACACCTCTTCCTCATAAACTGGAAGAGAGGAGATAAGAGGGTATGTATTTGGAGTTCAATTTCTTGTGGACAGAAAGCCATGAGATTCACATCCTGTAGACCTGAAAAAAGTTATCAACTGAGTGCGAAGAGGACAGGGTAGAAAATGAATGGCTGTTGTAGAACGTGGGAGAGGAAGAGGAAGAGAAACAGCTAAAATTATACACCCCCAAGGCACTGTATATATTTTCCAGAAGAAAGGAAGGAGGAGCTAACAAAGACAGTGGAGAGAGAATGGCCGCAGTACTGGGAAGAAAGCTTTATTTTCACAGAAGCCATAGTAAGGAACACTTAAAAGAAGAACTAAATAGGGAAAAGAAGGAGCTGATCAATAGAATACAAAACTAGCAAGAACTTTGAATGATACATATAGAGGAAACTTCCCTAGATTTGGCAATGAGGAAGTTATTAATAACTAAGTGAAATTTTCTATAATGGCAAAGATTAGACCAGATCTCATGGAGTGGTAGTGATGAGTTGAAGACAGTTATGGGAACATTCCACCTTTCCAGGAATTTTAGAAGTGAACAAACTATTAGATGGGGTAACAGTCTGGGGAGATGGGATATTTTGTATATAAAAGAAAACTGAACATATATTCATGTGTTTGTGGCAGGGGTTGGAGGGTATGTGTTGAGTGCTACTATAACTCAACCACTCAGTTACCTTACAGGAATATTGTAAGAATTAAATAAAACACTTTATAAACTGAAAATTATCATTCTAATATTAAGTGTTATCATTTTCATTATACACAGATTCTCATTTATTGAACGTACAAAACATGTTCTTGCCATTCAAAATTCCATTTAGTGTTTTATATGAATGCAGTCATGAATCAATACACTTTATCATCAGAGTTCTCTCCTCATAGCCACTAAAATCCTTGACAGCTCTGAAAGATGAAATCTCCAGACCAATGAAACCAGCAATTGCCATCTCAGAACCTGAGCAGAGAAAAATAGAAACATTACATTAAGCTGATTTCTATGGTCCTCAGACACCTGCAGGTTATGGGGACAAAACACTGACTTCGGGAATTAGCTTGCTTTTTCATTCTGGCTTTCAGATCTGTTGCTAATTTAATGAAACCCATATTTCTGCTGGGCAAGACTCAGTTAAGTCTTAGGTCAAGTTTTTAAACCCAAGCCTTTTATCACACTCTGACAGCTGGGAAAATGACATCTGGAAAATGTCATTATCAGGGGAAAGCGGTGTGTTTTGCTTTCGGCTCTTTGGCCTGAGGTTTTCTGCACATTTGAAAAACCCCAAAGGAGCTAAGCAGTTTGCAGCTAACAGCTAGTAATTAAATTGTGTATTTGCCAAAATAAATAAAACTCATTAATTAGTAGGATTGCATTACATTCTAATATTTCAGCCAACATTTTTTTTGTAAGAGTAGGTTCTCAAACTATCAACTCTTGATATGAAATCAGTGGGCCTTTGGAACAGAACAATCTTTCTGTTTTGTGCTGTTTATACATTTGAGAGCAATTAATTTAACCTACCTGAATGTTAATTTTTTCATATAAACTGAAGATAAGAATTATAGTCATATGCCACTTAACGACAAGGATATGTTCTGAGAAATGCATTGTTAGGCCATTTCCTCATTGTGTGAACATCATAGAGTATACTTTTACAAACCCAAAGGGTATATATAGCCCACTACACACCTAGTCTAGATGGTCTGTTACCATACAGCTACTGCAGGCAACTGTTAACACAATGATAAGTATTTGTGTACCTACACATAGCTAAACATATAAAAGGTATAATAAAATACAATGTAAAAGATTAAAAGTGGCACACCTGTATAGGGCACTGGCTGTGAATGGAGCTTGCAGGAAGTTGCTCTGGGTGAGTAAGTGAGTAGTGAGTGAATGTGAAGGCCTAGGACATTACTGTATACTACTGTAGACTTTATGAAACTGTATACTTAGGCTACACTCCATTTATTTAAAAAAATCTTTCTTCAAGAATAAATTAACCTTAGCTTACTATAACTTTTTATTTTATACACATTCAAAAATTTTTAACTTTTTGACTTTGTTGTAAATAAGACTTAGCTTAAAACACAAACCCATTGTCAGTGGTACAAAAATATTTTCTTTATATTCTCACTCTGGTTTTTTTTGATTTTTAGAACTTTTAAATTTTTATTTGTTACTTTTAAAGCTTTTTTTGTTAAAAACTGAGACACAGACAAGTACATTAGCCTAGGCTTACACAGTACTGGGATCATGAAGATGTCATTCGGTGAGAAAAATTTTTCAGCTCTACTATAATCTTATAGGACCACCACCTTATATGCAGTCTGTTGTTGACCAAAATGTCACTGTGCGGCCAAATGACTGCTTTGGTAAAGAGGAACATTTGCACCTTCTTACAGTGTGGTAAGCATTGGGGATATCATCCTTGTCTTCATAGAGCTTTGGATATTCAAAATGCAATATTACTAAAATAGTATTTCCAGCTCTTAAACGTTGAAAACCTGGCTCTCTGAGATTAGCTATGGGTTTTGAAACAGAGACTCTGTGGAAAATTTGGCATTAGAACAGAGGCCACCAAAAATGAAGTGGGATACACAATAGACTCTTAATGTAGGTCGGTCTGGGAGAAGGCAGGGACAAGATGGAATGTGGAATCAAGAAGATTGAATGTTATTTTAGTGCACTTGTCATCACCCTGAAAATGCACTGGGTTTTGTAGATTTTGAAAGTTTTCATAAATATTTTAACATAGATTTAAATAATCCATGTCTCTTTACTCCTTTTAGTACAAATCAATATATAGTTTGTTAAAGTTGTATCTTCAGAATCATAAATAAAGATAACTTTATTTTAACCCTTATTAATTTAAGTGAGGCAACTTCAAGTTGGAAGACTTACATAAAATGATCAAATGTAATACTTGGCTAACTCATATTTCCCCACGTCTAGTGAATTTCCTGGGCTGTCAACCAAAAAAAAAAAAAAAAAAAAAAAATCTAGTTTGAGCAAAAAGATGCTTATTAATGAACGAGGACATTCCTCTATGCCAGTCTTACATAAGAATCATATTGGCAGCAATTCTTCCAAGCCATCGTAGTCATATGCTGCTATCTGCTAAAGACAGGAACAGAAGAGCAATGAGTCACAGGCAATACCTGCCACACGCCTTATCCTCAAGGTAAATGCATGTCATGAGACAAGGCCACAGAGTCCCAAAATAGTCTGAGCCTGTCACCTGGTACCCAAAGTAATTATTCAAGAAATAATTGTTTCTAAAGGGACAAATTACCCCATCAGCATAAAATGACACTGTCATGAGACTGTTGGATAATGTCTTTCTTTTAAATAATTTTACAGTAATCACTCTGACATGAAAATTATAAATTAAAATTACATCAGCTAAAGGGAGTCAGGAATTGTTTTCTAAATCTCTCCTCAGTTCTAGTCTAGGTTTGAAATAATTCCCACAGAAGGACCACAGTAGGAGCTGGTCAAGAGAATCCATGGGAATCAACTATGAGGAAAACTGAAAAGCAAGTGTCTCAGAAAGATCAGAAAGACTGGAGGCTTCCCATGGGGAGAAGTCAGGAGAAGACACTCCAGAGCTTGAGTTTTCGAGCACACGCCTACTAGAGAGCCACGTCCTGTTACAGAGCACATGAAAGGGGTGTCTGAACACAGAACTTTAAACATAGGTGAGGATCAACTAACCTGAAGTTTGCAAGGTGTATTAGTTTCCTGGGGCTGCCATAACAAATGACCATACACTGGTGGCTTCAAACAGCAGAAATCTATTGTCTTGAAGTTCTGGAAGCTAGAAGTCCAAAATCAAGAGGTCAGCAGATCAAGAGGCTCCTCCTAGAGGTTCTGAGAGAGAATCTGCGCTATGCCTCTCTCCCAGCTTCTGGTAGTTGCTGGCAATTCTTGGTGTTCCTTGACTTGTAGGTGCATCATTGTCATCTCTGCCCCCATTGTCACACTCTTTGTGTTGGTCCAAATTTCCATCTTTTTATAAGGATACTGGTCATTGAATTAAGATCTACCATAATCCAGTATGACCACATCTTAACTTGATTACATCTGAAAGCACTATTTCTAAGTAAGATTACATTCACAGGTAGCAGTGGTCAGGATTTGAACGTATATTGTTGGGGTGGGGGGACACAATTCAACCCACAACACTAAGTCTCTCAGAAGTGACCCAGATGTCCACTACCACAGTGATGTGGGGCCTTCTGGCACAATGTGAGGAAACCATAGAATGCTAAGGATAAAAGCAATCTTAGCAATCACCAAACCTAACCATCTTACTTCATAATTAACAGATCTTTCCAAAGCAGCAGTTTGTAACCAAGCACACTATTGAGACCCAGGGTACACAATCTATTGCAAGGGATGAGACAAGTAAATGATTATTTTTTAGAAACACTAAGTAGTGAGGATGATTCACTTTCCCTATGCACAAGGACAGATGAACAGCTGTGCCCATAACCCCCTCACTCACACTCACTTGTATTTCTTGTGCTGGAGAGACAGGAGGCACAATAAAGCTAAAGGTGCTGAGAATTGCCTGTAATCCACATGCATCTTACTTCTGCTTCCAAGAAAGTATATCAAGCATTAGAATGTCATCCAGATGGATATTCTAATACAAAAATGGCTAAAAATCCCCATTCTGCAAAAACTACTTTAGTAGGCAAAGATTGTGTGATGCACCCATGCACTACTCAGTTTCTGGACATGCACAGAAGAAACAGAAAGGGGAACTTGAGAGAAATATGCAAATGGCATACACAGTAGAGCACAACTTCAAACAAGGTGGCTTAGACAGGGTTGCAATGGAGAACAAAGAAAATGTGTAAAACATAGAATCAAAGGAAAATCTTCAGAAGGCCCCACTGAAGACCCTACCCAGACACAAAATGACTGTCTTCAGTCCTCTACCTTCCTGCAGGAGGAAAAGAAAGGTAAAGAACAATCTGTACCTTTGCCCTGCTCACCTGAGAGGCACTATAGCAAAGTGGCTATGACTAAGTTATCCACTCTAGGGATGATGTCAGTTCTGCTTCTGGAAGGCTGTGTGACCTCAAGCAAGTTACTTTAACTCTCTGGGCCTTGGTTTCCTCATTTGTGAGGATAATAATAGGAACTAAGGTTGTTTGAAGGAAAAGGTTAATAGACATAAAATACTTAGAAAAATTTCTGGCACATAGTAAACAATAAATGCTAGCTACTATTTTTATAGTGTTGCTTGTGAGGATCCAATGAAACATTTATAATTTCTGAAAGCTATAAAATTGACATTGTTACATCAGTAATAAAGGGAATGATATCTTCTTTAAACAGATTATTTTATACTTGATAAATATTTTTGAGGCTCTTTTGACATATTTTCTTGAATTTAAACTCAGTTATAAAAGATAAACACTACTTTTTGAAATTCATGTAGGCATTTTTAAAATGTTTAAATCATTTAATATCTTATATTGGCCAATGTATAGGTACGGATTCATTATTTTGGAGTCTTGGAGTCTTTCTACATGCTCTCTAAAGTCCCCATATTTGGGTAAAAGTCACATTAGACTGGTAACAAGACTTCAGGGTTCAAATTCTAGCCCAGCCATAAACAAACTGAATGTCTTTAGGCAAATGATTTGGCCTCTCAAAACCACAGTCTCCTTATACATAAAATTTCCAGGTGGGAGCAGATAATCTGCAAGACCACATACAATTATAAAATTCCATGAGTCGTAAGTTAGCACAAACATCATTATCTTTGTTTTCTTCAGGATACATTTTAAAAGACTTGCCTGAAATCAGACATTTCAAATTTCAAACAAACAGAAAACACCATTCTCCTGGCTCCCAGACTGGAACTTTCAGTTCACTGAATCTCCAACTTTTGAAATCAAGATGCCATAGAACTCCTCTACTATGTAAAAATATTGAAAATAAAGATAATTGAAGAAAAATAAACTCACAATTCTTAGCAAGTTGACACCACCTGAAAAACACTTTTCCTGTTTTAATCTTTCTCAGGCAAAAGGATACCTCTACTAGCTTGGCAGAAGCAAGGTCAAAAAATTTTCCAAAGGTAGATAAAGGCAACTCATCCTATTCATATAGCCTGAAACCAACAAACTAATTTTGCTGCTAGCCTGCACTGGTCTCAACACTGCCCGATTTTAAGAAAACTGCAGTGGCTACCAGTACGTCACTCCACCTGTGCCTCACCAATGTGTTTAATACTACCCGACAAAAGTCAGCAGGAGGGACAGTGACATGGTTCGGCTGTGTCCCCACCCAAATCTCATCTTTAATTGTACCTCCCATATTTCCCACATGTCATGGGAAGGCCCTGCTGGAAGGTCATTGAATCACAGGAGTGCATATTTCCCATGTTGTTCTCATGATAATGAATAGGGCCCACGAGATCTGATGGTTTTATAAAGGGGAGTTCCCCTGCACACACCTTCCTGCAGCCATGTAAGACATGACTTTGCTCTTCATCTACCTTCCGCCATGACTTTGAGGCCTCCCAGCAATGTGGAACTGTGAGTCAATTAAACCTCTTTCCTTTATAAATTACCCAGTCTTGGGTACGTCTTTATTAGCAGCATGAGAACAGACTAATACAGTAAATTGATACCAGAAGTGGGTATTGCTGTAAAGATACGTGAAAATGTGAAAGTGACTTTGGAACTGGGTAACAGGCAGAGGTTGGAACAGTTTGGAGGGATCAGAAGAAGATAAGAAAATGTGGGAAAGTTTGGTACTTCCTAGAGACTTGTTGAATGGCTATGACCAAAATGCTGATAGTGATATGGACCATGAAGTCCAGGCTGAGGTGGTCTCAGATGGAGATGAGGAACTTCTTGGGAAATAGAGTAAAGATCGCTCTTGCTATGCAAACAGACTGGTGGCATTTTTCCCCTGCCATGGAGAACTGTAGAACTTTGAACTTGAGAGAGATGATTTAGGGTGTCTGGAGGAAGAAATTTCTAAGCAGCAAAGGGTTCAAGAGGAAGCAGAGTATAAAAGTTTGGAAAATTTGCAGCCTGATGACACTGTAGAAAAGAAAAAACCATTTTCTGGGAAGAAATTCTAGCCACCAGCAGAAACCTGCATAAATAACAGGGAGTCAAATGTTAATTGTCAAAACAATGGGGAAAATGTCTCCAGGGCATATCAGACGTCTTCACGGCAGCCCCTCCCATCACAGACCTAGAGGCCTAGAAGAAAAAAATGGTTTCATGGGCCAGGCCCAAGCCTCCCTTGCTCTATGCAGCCTAGGTACTTGGTGTCCTGCATCCCAGCCACTCCAGCTTTGGCAAAAATGGGCCAAGGTACAGCTTGGGATGTTGCTTCAGAGTATGCAAGCCCCAAGCCTTGGCAGCTTCCACATGGTGTTGAGTCTGCAAATGCACAGAAGACAAGAATTAAGGTTTCAGGACCTCTGCCTAGATTTCAGAGGGTGTACGGAAATGCCTAGATGTCTAGGCTGAAATTTGCTGCAGGGACGGGGCCCTCAGGGAGAAGCTCTGCCAGAGCAGTGCAGAAGGGAAATGTGGGGTTGGAGCCCCGACACAGAGTCCCCACTGGGGCACTGCCTGGTGGAGCTGTGAGAAGAGGGCCATCATCCTCCAGACTCCAGAAGGGTAGATCCACCAACAGCTTACACCGTACACCTGGAAAAGCCACACACATTCAATGCCAGCCGATGAAAGTAGCCAGGAGGGAGGCTGTACCCTGCAAAGTCACAGAGGTGGAGCTGCCCAGGACTATGGGAACCCACCTCTTGCATCAACATGACCCAAATGTGAGATATGGAGTCAAAGGAGATCATTCGGAGCTTTAAGATTTGACTGCCCTGTTGGATTTCAGACCTGCATGGCACCTGCAGTCCCTTCATTTTGGCCAATTTCTCCCATTTTAATGGATATATTTACCCACTGCCCGCCCCCATTGTATCTAGGAAGCAACTAACTTACTTTTTATTTTACAGGCTCATAGGTGGAAGAGACTTGCCTTGTCTCAGATAAGACTTTGGATTGTGGAATTCTGAGTTAATGCTGAAATGAGTTAAGACTTTGCGGGGGCAGGGGGCTGTTGGGAAGGCATAATTGGTTTTGAAAGGTAAGGACATGAGATTTTGGAGGAGCCAGGGGCAGAACGATATGGTTTGGCTGTGTCCCCACCCAAATCTCGTCTTCAACTGTATAGCTCCCATAATTCCCATGTGTTGTGGCAGGGACCCAGTGAGAGGTAATTAAATCATGGGGGCAGGTATTTCCTATGCTCTTCTTGTGATAGTGGGTAAGTCTCACAAGATCTGATGGTTTTATAAAGGGATTTCCCCTACACATGCTCTCTTGCCTGCTGCCATGTAAGATGTGACTTTGCTCTTCATTTGCCTTTAGTCATGATTGTGAGGCCTCCCCAGCCATATGGAACTGTGAATCAATTAAACCTATTTCCTAAATAAATTACCCAGTCTCAGGTATGTTTTTATTAGCAGTGTGAGAACAGACTAATACAGACAGTATATTGGCAAATGAGAAAAATAAGCAGAAAACATATTAAAGTCAATTATTTTCTTAGTGGTTATATTAACATCAGACAAAGTAGACTTCTAGACAAGGAATATTGACAGAGATAAAGAGGGACATCCCACAATGATAAAGGGGTCAATTTATTAAGAATATATGGCAATCTTAAATATATTTGCACCTAATAACAGATCTTTAATCTGCATGAAGCAAAAATTCACAGAACTAAAGAGAAAAAGGACATAGAGTTTGAGAGTTTTAACCATCCTTCTTCCAGTCATTAATTCAATAGAGAAAATCAATAAGGATATTGAAGATTTGCTTAATACTATTAACCAACTTTATCTCTTTGATATTTATATAACAGAACAACCAACACCCTGCATAAAATACTTTTTTCAAAGGCATAGGGAACAACTATCTAGCAGGATCATGTGATGAGACATAAATCAAATCTCAAGAATTTCAAAGAACTTAATAATACAGAATATTACCATGACTATAACACAATTAAGATAGAAATCAGTTACCACAAGATACATGGAAAACCTCAGAATCTGGAAATTAAAAAACCTACTTCTAAATAATCTATTAGTCAAACAAGCAATCTAAATTAGAATATAATTCAAGCAAAATGCTAATGAAATCAAACTTTGTAAAATGCCATCAAAATTGCACTTAGAGGGCAATTTCTAGCTTTAAATGCTTATATTAGAAAATAAGAAAAATTTATAAATAATAATCTAAGGCTCTACGTAGAGAAGTTGGAAAAAGAAAAGCTAATTAATTTAAATTAATTAGAAAAAAGAAAACATTAAAGAATGGAAGACAACAAAATGAGAAGCAGGCAATGGACAAAATAAAAGAGCTAAAAAAATGGATTTTGAAAAAAAATTTTAAGGTGATCAACCCTGCGAAGATTGATAAAGTAAAAAAAGAGAGAAAAAAACCCTCACAAATTACCAGTATCAGGAATAGAATAGGGACATTACCATAGACCCTATGGACCTCAAAAGACTAATAAGGGAATATCATGAAAAACTTTATGCTGATTAATTTGCCAATTTCAATAAAATAGAGAAAATCCACTAAAAATACAAATTGTGAAAAATTATGCAAGAAGTAACAGAACATCTGAATAGCCCTATAACTGTTATGGATGTTTAACTTATTTCAATTTTTCCACAGAGAAACATCAAGGCTAAGATGGTCCCATTGATGACTTCTGTCAAACATGTAAGGAAGAATAAATACCAATTATATACAAACTCTTTGAGAAAATAAAGTAGAAAGAACTTTCCCAATGCATTTATTGGAACAAGATAAACGGGGTGTTAAAACCTGACAAGGACATTACAAGAAAAATATATAAAAATAACCCTCTTGAATAAAAATACAAAATTCTTTTAACATAATACTAGTAAATCAAATCTAGCTATATACAGAGTATAGTGCATCATGACCAGTAGGCCCATTCCCCTGAAGGCAAGATTAGTTTAACAATCAAAATTCAATCAATGTGTGTAGGCCAGGTGTGGTGGCTCACACCTGTAATCCCAGTACTTTGGGAGGCAAGGAGGACAGATCGCTTAAACCCAGAAGTTTGAGACCAGTCTGGGAAACATGGAGAAACCGTGTCTCTACAAAAAATACAAAAATTATGCAGGTATAGTGGCATGTGCCTGTAGTTAAGCTACTTGGGAGGCTGAGGTAGGGGGTTCACCTGAGCCTGAGAAGGTCAAGGGTGCAGTGAGCCATGATTGCACCACTGCACTCCAACCCAGGTGACAGAGTGAGAGCCAATCTCAAAAAAATTAAAAAATAAAAATAAAAAATAAAAATATTCAGTCAATGTGTCAATTAAAATTAAGGCTGTTCAGATAAAAATAATTTAATACAGTTTCCTTCAAAGCAAAATGTGAGGATAAACTTGAGAAAACACACTATCAAAGTTAAGAGTTTTTGAAGTCTGGTGGGAAATTTTTATAGGAGAGATTAGGAGAAGTGAGGGGGACTCCTCATACTGGATTGTCTCTTTTCATTGGAGGGTGCAATATAGAGGTTTACAATCACTGGATACAGATTGCTATGTACAGGCTAAAATGTCTACATGCAAGACAATCAGTAAAATTTTATAATTCAAAAATGAATCAGCATCCTTTTCAGTGTCAGTAGGCTATGCATTAATCAGTACATCAATAATTTGAGGAACTCATGACAAGATTCTTTACTCAGGAAGCAGGTGTCACCATGAATCACAAGACTTTTCCAAGGCAGATTAATTTGAAAGCCTGTTTTCTTTTAAACTGTCAAAATTGACCTCTGGTTTTCACTTCCCCTTTCTGATCAAAAATCTTCCCATAGAAGCATTGATGATCAATCTCTGTTTAGGTTACAGTGATAGACTTTCTTCATTCCTTGGTGCTAGGAAAGCTCATTCTCAGAAAGTCATATCCCTCAGTGGGGGCAAAGAACCTTGTTATTGCAGGTAAGGCAGATTGCTAGGAATGTAGGTCATGGACACAAGACTACATGCTATTCTCCTGAATAATGAATCATCGCCAGTTGCTGGGTAACCATAATTTTGACTTTAGACGCTGATCTAAAGCAAGCAGAAATGAAAATAATGAGTAACTTAGTAGCCAGGAAAATAACAACTATGTTTATATTTATGGTTATGGTTATAATAATAACAATTTGAAGGCCAGCACAAAATAAAGAAGTTAGTCCTGAGTGTAACCAACTAAATAAGATACCAATTTATAGCTGCTCTAACTTGTTGAATCATCTCTAATCTTTAGAATTTCACAATTTTGTTTTCTTGGAAGAAGTAAAACAATGAGACATACATTGTATTAATAATTTAAATAGTGAAAAAAATGCACATAAGGATAAGAATTATAAAGAGAATTTGTATGCCAGAATTGGAAAAAGAGAGCCTATACCATTAGGGGACCAACTAAAAATCATCAAGAAGAAAATCAACTTCAGATTCTTCTTTAGAGACATGTTATAACCAGGAAATAATCCAGTATTTAGTCCAAAAAAGGGCAAATTTTTAAAACTCAAAGACAACAGTCAGGGCTAGAATCTAATAACAGTTCTCTTCTGTACTATGGTTCTCTTCTGAAACATGGTAGTTCTCTCTCCAGTCCCTTTTTCTACCAAAGAAAAATCACAGTGAGACCAATTTGTTTGCCATATAAGTTTTAGTCAGATTGCATTTGCCTTGGTTATTTGTATAAAGTACAGCAAGAATAGTGATTGGCCATAGAGACTCCTTTAAATTAGCTTTGCTGTAACTTTTTTTATAAGGATTTTGGGTTGGACTTTTAAAAGCCTTTTGAGCCTAAGTAGCCAAGCCAAGGATTCACTATCAGACTGTGCTTGTAATACCAGTGCAGATTAGGTGACTTCCCCTCTTCTTGAGGTCCCCAGAATATCTTGAGGTTCCTAAACCTATCCAAAAGTAGCATTCTTTACTTACCACAAGGTCAGAAACCTTGTAAGGAAATTGCATAGACTAAGTATCAGGCCCATATTTTTCCAAGTCTATTAGCCTCAATCTCAATTTCTCAAAGCAATCTTGTCCTATTTGAAAATACGACATTGTAGTTAAAGCTTTGAAAAATAACTAGTGTTTCCACTGTATCCTGTTACCAAAAAACAAAAGATTCTTATTGAACTTATGCAAATAACTACATTGTCATAAAACGAGAATGCTTATGAATAGTTTCCAGATTCTGGATAATTCAAGTAGAGAGAGAAAGGTAAATGTTTCAGTTTTGTTTATAAAAGTATATTTTACCCAATTACTGTAGCTCAAAAGAAAAAACTGTTTTCTTGACTCTGGAAAACAAAATATAAAAAGAATCAGCCATATTTCAAACAAAAAGTCATAAAAAATCACTTTAGTCCTCCATCAGTTTAGTTTCATATCATTTTTGTTCTGCTTGATTTTGAGTTAGCAATTTTCATGAATAAATCAGTTTTTTTGTCAGAGTTCTGAAAGTTCTAGTCCATTGATCTTAAAGTTATCAGAAGTCTGTGCTCAAGAGCACTTGTTAGAGTCTTTTCAATAAAAAGCATTTTTGTACCTTAGCTGATTGCAAATAATTTTAGAGAAGAATTGAAAATATTAAGTGTAGATGACAAAATCTTAGAATAGCCATGGTTAAAATCTGATGAAAGTTTCTAATAGATAAAGGAATGTAGTTATTTCTATTACATGGAGCATTTTAAGAAAACAACTAGAATCATGACTAACACCATCACATGAAGACCCTTAGACTTTTGTAAATTTCACATGATCTTTAGAATCTTTAGAATATTCACATTAATAACATAGTCATACAAATATAACTTCAGAAAAAAAAATGATCAAAATTATAAACAACATATTAGATTTTTATGAATTTATATAATTTTTGGAACATTTATATCAATAACATACCCATAATTATAACTGATTTTGATCCTGAGGAAACCTGCCAGGATATCAAAGTTTCAAAACACGTGATCAAAGCATAATCACAGGTCATTGTAAAATAACAGGTATTCATTTAACCAGAGTCAAGTGGACTTCAGAAGCAATACAGGAAGTTACATGAATGTGAAAACATTAATCCTTTTAAAACTTAGTTTTTTAAAGTAATCAGAGTCCTAATAAAGACAATGTAGAAATTATCTTGATAGAAAGAAGTTTCAAAAAGAAAAATTACAGGATTAAAAATTGAAATCTCTTGCAATTTTATTAAGAGCAAATTAATACTTCAAGAAAGCTTTGTTATTATAACATAGGGGATCAAATTCTTTAAGTTTTGTATTTGAGTATTTTTAATATCAAAGCTTCATCTTCAGAAAGGCATCCATAATTTTCATCTAATTATAGCCAACTTGATCAAACACAAGATTTCTTTCATAAATTTTCTTTTCATAAACCTTCTTTTCATAAACCTTATCATGACTTACTCAGACAATTGACAATATGCTTGGACTTTTTAATTTATCCTACATCTCCTCTTTCTTAAATAGATAGTCATTTACTTTAGGAAAAACATATACAAGATTCTTCCTCATACAAAACTATTCTCCTTACTTTTTAACCTTCCCAGTCAAAAAGTCATCTTCATATGCATAACTATTTTGTTTTCTGTTTTGTTTTGCTTTGTTTTGTTTTGTTTTTGTTGTTTTATTATACTTTAAGTTCTAGGGTACATGTGCACAACATGCAGGTTTGTTACATATATATACATGTGCCATGTTGGTGTGCTGCACCCATTAACTCGTCATTTACATTAGGTATTTCTCCTAATGCTATCCTTCCTCCCTCCCCCGACCCTATGACAGGCCCATGTGTGATGTTCCCCACCCTGTGTCCAAGTGTTCTTATTGTTCAATTCCCACCTATGAGTGAGAACATGGAATGTTTGGTTTACTGTCCTTGCAATAGTTTGCTGAGAATGATGGTTTCCAGCTTCATCCATGTCCCTACAAAGGACATGAACTCATCCTTTTTTATGGCTACATAGTATTCCATGGTGTATATGTGCCACATTTTCTTAATCCAGTCTATCATTGATGGAAATTTGGGTTGGTTCCAAGTCTTTGCTATTGTGACTAGTGACACAATAAACATACATGTGCATGTGTCTTTACAGTAGCATGATTCATATCTACAACTTTCTTTACATTCTTCTCTCTCCCATTTACTGGTTCCTTTTAATCTTGTTTCTGTTTCCTTCCTAAATCTATAATTTGAAGTAATCTTTAGGTAACATCGACATTGTACAAAATTATTCTTTTCTCAATAAGGAACACATTTTTATACCTTCTGATAATATGTTCTCATCAAAAACACATCTTACTTTTTTGGTCCTTTTTTTTATAGAGAGTTGTATATATTAATTAGAATTTTAGATCTTAGTAATTTTAAATTTTAGTGAAAACCTAAGAAGCAAGAAATCTAGAATTATCTGTCACATATCAGTTTTTTATAGATAAGAACCATTTTATAATTTCTAGAAACATGCTTTCTTATAACACAATTTTTTACCTTAAGTGGAAATGACCCAGACATTTAATGACTATCTATTATTTAAGATAACTTTGAGATCTCAAATAACATAAAAAATTCATTTATAGTAGTTTATCCCATTTACATTTAGTTTTTTTAAAAAATTTACCTAGTTTACTTATGAGAACTAAGATATTAGACAAAGGTAGTCATCATTTCAAGTTATTTTCCTGTTAACCATTTTTATAGCCTATGAATATCAGGTGTTCACTCAAGAAAGACTATTAAAGTTAAATATTTGGATGTTTTGCCAATAACTCAGAAAATACAGCTGTTTTCATTAAATCAACAATATTAAATTAATCTTATTTACCAAAAGATTTATTCAAGTCCTGTGAACTTGGAAAATATTTGGGCTTACTAATTTATGAGCACTCATTTATTTATAATCAATTTAGTACCATGTAGACAACATACAAATATAGATATGTACACATAAAAATACAGATAAATATTTTATAGCTTTGAATTTAAAATTTTAGTTATGAGTCAGAGAAAACTCACTAGTTTAAATGAAGAGTTTAGTTAAATTGTGCCTCTGAGAACAGAACAAGTTAAAGTTTATCTGTCCTGCATGGCCAAAGCCCTTACCACATGTTAGGGAAAACAGCGTAGCAAATTTATATCTCAAAGCATGGAGAAAGAATTTAAGCTTTCCAAAAGGCCAGTGTTTTACATCTCCAAATGACTGCAAAGTCCAACAGGGCATTTAAAGAACATTATCTGATATTGGGTAAAAGGTTTAATTAATTTTACTTCCACTTTAATGGGGATGGCTCAATATATTTCACCAACATGAGTGAAAATTGGGACCATAAGTGATCCAGCACAGCTTGCAATAAATTATCAATATCACTCATTAGTTCTGGTTTAGGAAAATTTGTTGGATCTGTATTTTTATAATCTCAGTAGTTTTATTATTCTGAATTATTCCATTTGCTCCTTCTGTTCCAAATTTAAATACATTTTCCCCTTTTGAGAGAAGGAAATGTGTGCATTGTGAAATTCTAAAAATCTCTGCCTGAGACCTATGCGAGTTGAAGGAACAAGCTGAAAGGAATGATTTCAGATAAAGGAGAATATGAAGGCACAGGACAGAATGAGGAAGAGCATTCAGAGGCAATAGGGAGAATGTCTCTGAAGTCTTATCTAATTTAGAAATAAGTTTCAAATATCCTTTGTTTACTTCTTGAATGGGGAAAACATTTTTTTCAGAATTTGTTTTAGAAGCTTCTAGGTGCTACTGAAAGTAAGTCTCCTATTCAACTTGTCTGATTCTAAAACCAGTTTTCTCCAATTTGTTTTGAGTAAGACAAGCTATATAGTGGATCAAGTGTGCTAGTTACGAATCGTTCTTCCCAGAGGTTTCATGCAATGGGCCTAATAGAGTCTCTTAAGTGTCTCAGATTCCCAAATCACTTCCAAAGAAGTGGCAGGGTGCTCATGGGAAAGAGATGATTAGTCTTTATAAATCCTACCAGCTGAGCAAAAACTTATGATCATTCTTTATAAATCCCACCAGCTGGGCAAAATATTAACAGTGTAGGGGTTTTCCTATGAGACTACTCCATGTCATGGACAGTTCATCAGACACCTTTGTTAGTTTTTGCTTCCTAAGAGTCATTCGACCAGAGGAAGGGTCTTTTATCTTCAGAGCAAGAGTGTCCTCATGGGAAGGGAAGGGAAGGGAAGGG
>NW_012098100.1:391210-443365 GCF_000951045.1 Mandrillus leucophaeus
AAAAAAAAAAAAAAAAAAAGCTAAAGTTGTCTTGCTTCAAACCTCCAGGGAAACAATTCACAGAGCTCCTATTTTACCATGGCCTAGAACTAACAACAACAACAAAAAAACCCTTACCTTGAATTTATGGGAGTAACTCTAATTTTGAGAGAGTCTTTGACCTCTTAGCCAAGGAAAAAACCAGCTTCAGTAAACCAGAACTTTCACCAAGATGAGAGGTTTACTGATTCTGGGAGGAGCTCATCTGTAGTACCTAGTAAGGGTAACTGAGTTCAGGAATACAATGGGTCCATTGCTAGTATCAGCACAAATGCTGTAAGCCATGCCAGATGGTCTAGGGAGGTGACTGTGAAATCCTACCAGCTATGCCAAAATGTCGACCTAAATTAAGTTTGTTGAGCCAGAAATAATTTGATAGAGTTTTACTGGAAGCCAAATGTGAGGACTGATCTGAGAAGACACACACCAACAAAGCTGGGAGCATTCCAGAGTCTGCTACAAATTGGAAAACTTTTATAAGAGACTTTAGAAAGGATGAGAACTCCTCATATCAAGCTTATTTTACATTGGAGAGTACAATACAGAGGTTACAATCATTGGACACAGGTTGCAATATACACGCTAAACTATCTGCATGCAAGACAATCAATAAAACTTTATAATACAGAAATAAATCAGCACCCTTTGCAGTGTCAGTAGGTTATACATTAATCAGTACATCAACAATTTGAGGAACTCATGATAAGATTGTTTTTTTAACTTAGAGACAGTATGTTGCCATGAATCACAAGACCTTATCAAGGCAACTCAATTTGGAAGCCTATTTTCTCTTAAAGAAAACTGTCAAGTGTGAACTGTAGGTCATCAAATGTAATTCACAATAACTGTATCCCATTAAGAGCGTTATAAAATGACAAAATTAAAATCGATTAATTCAGAAAACCAGAAATAGAAAGGGAGTATCTTCAATATAAATAAAAAACATATACAGCTAAAAAAAATACATAGTTGGCCAGGCACGGTGGCTTACGCCTGTAATCCCACCACTTTGGGAGGCCGAGGAGGGTGGATCACGAGTTCAGGAGATCAAGACCATCCTGGCTAACATGGTGAAACCCTGTCTCTACTAAAAATACAAAAAAATTAGCTGGGCATGGTGTCAGGCACCTGTAGTCCCAGCTACTCAGGAGGCTGAGACAGGAGAATGGCGTGAACCCAGGGGGATGGAACTTACAGTAAGCCAAGTTCGCACCACTGCACTCCAGCCTGGGCGACAGAGTGAGACTCCGTCTCAAAAAAAAAAAAAAACCAAAAAGCTAACATTATACTTAGTGGTGAAAAACTGATACATTTCTCCAAAGATCAGGTAAGAATGGCCCTTTTCTTTATCTTTGAACTGGAAGTCTTAATAATAAAGCAAGGAAAGAAAACTTAAAAGCAAAGATTAGAAAAAAAAATTAACATTGTCTTTGTCAATGACCTGATTTTATTCATCCAAAATCCTAAGGATCCATAAAGAATCTAATAAGCCATAAAACAATTCTTAGTAAATTCAAAGAAACCAAAACCATACCAACCACACTCTTGGACCATAGCATGATCAAAATAGAAATCAAGACTAAGAGCATTACTCAAAACCATATAATTATGTGGAAATTAAACAACCTGCTCATGAATGACTTTTGGGTAACAATGAAATTAAAGCAGAATCAAGAAATTCTTTAAAGCTCATGAAAACAAAGATACAACATACCTGAATCTTTGGAACAGAGCTAAGCAGTGTTTAGGTGAACATTTGTAGCACTAAATTCCCACATCAAGAAGTTAGAAAGATCTCAAATTAACAATCTAACATCACACCTAGAGGAACTATAAAAACAAGAGCAAACCAATCCCAAAACTAGGAGAAGACAAGAAACAATGAAAGTCAGAGCTGAACTGAATGAAATTGAGTAGTGAAAAACCATAAAAAAGATGAACAAAACCAGAAGTTGTTTCTTTGAAAGAAAAAATAAGATTGATAGACTGCTAACTAGATTAATAAAGAAAAAAGAGAATATCTGAATAAACACAATCAGAAATGCAAAGGGGACATTACCATCGACCCCATAAAAATACAGAAGACTTTCAGAGACTTATTATGAACATCTCTATGCACACAAACTAGAAAACCTACAAGAAATGGATAAATTCCTAGAAACATACAACCCTCCAAGATTGAACCAGGAAGAAATTAAAACCCTGAATAGATTAATAACAAGTTTCAAAATTGAATCAGTAATAAAAAGCCTACCAACCAGGAAAAGCCCTAAACCAGACAGCTGAATTCTACTAGATATAAAGAAGAGCTGATACGATTCCTACTGAAACTATTCCAAAAAATTGAGTCAGAGGGACTCCTCTCTAAATAATTCTATGAGTACAGCATCATCCTGTATATTAGTGCATTATCATGCTGCTATGAGAACATACCTGAGACTGTGCAATCTATAACAGAAAAAGGTTTAATTGACTCACAGTTCCACATGGCTAGGGAGGCCTCAGGAAACCTATAATCATGGCAGAAGAGGAAGCAAACACATCCCCACAACCAGACACGGTGGAAGGAAGAAGAATGAGAGCTTAGCAAAGGGGGAAGCCCCTCATAAAACCATCAGTTCTCACGAGAACCTACTATCACAAGAATAGCATGGGAGAAACTGCCCCCATGATTCCATTGCTTCCCACTGGGTACCTCCCACTGTGGGAACTACAATTCAAGATGAAATTTGGATGGGGACACAGCCAAACCATATCATTCCACCACAGGCCCCTCCCAAATCTCAAGTCCTCACATTTCAAAACACAATCATGCCCTTCCAACAGTCCCCCAAAGTCTTAACTCATTCTAGAATTAACCCTAAAGTCCAAGTCCAAACTCTTATCTGGGACAAGGCAAGTCCCTTCCATCTATAAGCCTGTAAAATCAAAAGCAAATTAGAGATTGATCATAAAAGTGAAAACTATAAAACTTCTAGAGGAAAATGTATGATACTATCTTTATGTTCTTGGGATAGGTAAAGATATTATAGGCAAGATTAAAAAGTCTAAGCATAAATTAAAAATTATCAAATCAGACGTCTATAAATTAAAAACTATTGTTCATCAAAAACACATTAAGAACAGGAATAATCCACAAACAGAAAATATTTGTGACATCTTTATCTGATGAAAGACTTATATCCAGAATATGTAAAGAACTACATATCACAAATCAATAATAAAATGATAACTCTATTTTTTTAATGGAAAAACTTGAAGATATACTGGAGGAAAAAGAGGATACACAAGACAAATGGCCAAGAAGCACATCAAGAGGTGCTCAACATCATAGTCATCAGTGAAATGCAAATGAGAAGTACATTGAGAAATTACTACACACCCTCTCAAATGGCCAAGATGTTAAAAGTAATAATAGGAATATTGGCAAAGATGTGAAACCACTGGAACATTCATATATCACTGGTAGGTGAGGGAAATGCAGCAACCACTTTGGAAAACCATTTTTTGGTTCTTTAAAAACATATATATATATATATATCCCTACTTGTTTAATATTTCTACCCCTAGGAATTTACCCAGGACAAATGAAAACACAAAAATTTTTATAAGAATGTTCATAGCAGCTTTATTTATAATAGCTAAAAACTGAAAATAATCAAAATGTCCATCAATAGGAAAATGGTTAAATAAATTGTGATATAATCATACAATGAGATATTGTACAATAACAAGAAAGAATGAAATAATGATACCCATAAAAATCTAAATGAACCTCAAAGATCTCAAAAACACTCTGTTGAGCAAAAGAATCCAGATGTAAAAGATATTCCATTTATAGCCAGTTCAAGAATAGTATCAATTAAACAGTGGTAATATAAATAAGAACATCAGTTGGGAGATGGGGAAGGAACTGACTAGAAAGGCACATAAGGAAACTTTACAGATTGATGGGAATATTCTACATCTGTATTGGGATGTTGATCACATAGGTGTATACATTTGCCTAGACCCATCAAACTGTTCAGGTAAGATCTGTGCACTTTGTACATTAGTAAATAAAAACCAGCATTTCAAATACCTTATCTTATGTGAAATATAGAGCAGATACGTGTTACTTTTTTTTTTGAGATGGAGTTTCGCTCTTGTCACCCAGGTTGGAGTGCAATGGCACAATCTCAGCTCACTACAACCTCCACCTCCCTGATTCAAGTGATTCTTCCTGCCTCAGCCTCCCGAGTAGCTGGGATTACAGGCGCCTGCCATCATACCCAGCTAATTTTTGTATTTTTAGTGGAGACAGGGTTTCGCCATGTTAGCCAGGCTGATGTCAAATTCCTGACCTCAGGTGATCCGCCCGCCTCAGTCTCCCAAAGTGCTGGGCTTACAGGCACGAGCCAATGTGCCCAGCCATGTGTTGCTTTTAAGAAAAAAAATAAAATAGCTACATTGGGTTGTGATTAGCAAGATGATTTTTACTTAAGATACTTGCTTGGGAGTTCCTCTGAATAAAATGATCCTTTAGTACACTGAAAATATGATTAGATTTTCAAGCACATAGTTTAAAACAGCTTTTTAGGAACATAAATCCTGCATAAAGAATCAGCTCAAAAATTGGAAAATATCTTAGTTCTTGGTTACAAAGAATCTCTCAGGTATTTAACTTAACAGTCCCAGAAGTAGATAACTTGAGATCATGTTCCAAGAGAACATTCCTCATGGTAGACATGTCACAACTCATGAGCTACCTATGTCAGTTTTTCTTAGCACATAGAAAAAAAAATGTGATTCAATAGGTTCAAAAGAGCTATAGGAAGAAAATTCTGCATTTACAAGCCAATCTGGCTCTATATGCCATTTTTCTGCATGGGCAAGCATTTTCAGTTTTATCTTGACATATCTATTGCCATCTTTCTAAAAGCTGCTTTTGCACATGAAAAATTGTCACTTCACACATAGCGAAATACTTTAAATCTCCTTCACACATATAAAAAAAGTCACGTAATCTCTGAAAAGTTGGTTATATTTTTATCATTACTGAGAACTGATAAAATTAAATTATATAAGTTACATAAGTTTATATGAAGCTTACATATTACTAACTAGCTGGGGTAGGTGTGATCTACACATAATATGTAGACCTTTGTTATCAAAGGTGTTTCTAATTGCCTGTCTTCTCAGTGTCCTAATAACTAACCTTTAAAATCTAGTCATACCATGATTTACATAAAGATGAAAAACAAAGGATTGAAAAGATATAATCAGGATTCTGTTACTTAGAACAATGCCTTTTCTCCTCAGTAACAGACAGACACTAATACTACCAATGACATCCAATTCCATAAATAAGTGAGGTAAGTGGCACCTCTCCTGGGATTCAGTGTAACTCATCACTGCCATTGGCCCTAACTCTGCTGACATTGCCAATGTCAGAGCTCATGGTCACTGTTGGGCAAGAAATAGAAGGAAACTTAACAGGAGATCCATGAACCTACCAATAGTGCTGGCCTAGATTTGGTCAAAGAAAAAGATGTGCAGTGCTACACTCAACAACTTGGTTATTCACTTCCTTTCTTAGCTAATACTGGATGGGGGGCAGAAGAAGCAGTTTAACTTATTGAACTGAGACACTACATTGGAAACTATTTGTTAACAGAAGGATTTGGTGTGCACCTGACCCATCTTGGGCTGTATCCAATTTAGTTACTAAAGAACCCTGGGTGCTTTGTAGAAAATGTCACTGTGAAAAGCAGTGTCACCTATTTGCCCCAACTCTAAAGAAGGAGTTAGGAAACACTAGAGTAATTTCTAGCATATAGTAGGCTATGAATATATATTTGTCGAGTGAATGGATGGATAAATGAATGAATGAATGAATAAAACAAGGCTCTAGTACATTGTTGAGAAACTTTAATACTTACACATAAAGTTAAGAATAATTTATTGGTTTCACTTGAACAAGTATATATACATAAAATAACAATACTAGCTACCATTTATCAAGTACCTGCTACATAGCTGAAGGAAAAGAAATAATATTCTGAAAGTATTAAGCTAGTAGATATGCCTTACTACTCCCTATCCAGTAAAAACAAGAGCTTTTTAACACTTTCAGGGAACAGATAAAGAAAAATGAAGTTACCATTCAGTTTTAACTTGCATATTATATTTGCTAGTTCCATTTTTAGTTTTGACAACCAGACTTTGTTGAGAGCGGACAGAAATTTCCAAACTCAAAAGGCTTCTCTTGAAAAAACCAAGAACCCCCTGAAAAGAAAATCAGGGAAATAAAGTCAGAAAGTGCAGCGTATAGGTTCATACAAATGGACACCAAAAGCGAGCAGGAGTAGCTATTCTTCTATCAGACAAAACAAACTTTAAAGCAACAGCAGTTTAGAATGACAAAGAGGGACATTATATAATGATAAAAGGGCTAGTTCAACAGGAAAATATCACAATCCTAAATATATATACATCTAACACTGGAGCTTCCAAATTTATAAAACAATTACTACTAGACCTAAGAAATGAGATAGACGGCAACATAATAATACTGGGGGACTTCAATATTCCATTGACAGCATAAAGGGGGCATTAAGACAGAAAGTCAACAAAGAATATTAAACTATACCCTGGAAAAAAATTGACTTAGCAGATATTTAGATAACATTCTACCCAACAATTGCAGAATATACATTCTATTCATCAGCACGTGGAACATTCTCCAAGATAGGCCACATTATAGGCCACAAAACAAGTCTCAATAAATTTAAGAAAATTGAAATTATATGAAGTATTCACTCAGACAACAGTGAAATAAAATTGGAAATCAACTACAAAAGGATACCTCAAAACCATGCAAACACACAGAAATTAAATAACCTGCTCCTGAACTACTATTGAGTCAGTAATGAAATCACGATAGAAATTAAGAATTTTGGCTGGGCACGGTGGCTCACGCATGTAATCCCAGCACTTTGGGAGGCCAAGGCGGGCAGATCACAAGGTCAGGAGATTGAGACCATCCTGGTTAACACGGTGAAACCCCGTCTGTACTAAAAATACAAAAAATTAGCAGGGCGTGGTGTTGGGCGCCTGTAGTCCCAGCTACACGGGAGGCTGAGGCAGGAGAATGGTGTGAACCTGGGAGGCGGAGCTTGCAGTGAGCCAAGATGGCGCCACTGCACTCCAGCCCCGGCGACAGAGCAAGACTCTGTCTCAAAAAAAAAAAAAAAAAAAATTAAGAAATTCCTTGAAATGAATGGCAATAGTGACACAACTAATCAAAACATCTGGGATACAGCAAAGGTGATGCTAAGAGGAAACTTCATAGCCTTAAATGCCTATATCAAAGAGTCTGAAAGAGCACAAATACACAATCTAAGGTCACACCTCAAGGAGCTAGAGAAACAAGAATAAACCAAACCCAAACCCAGCAGAAGAAAAGAAATAAAGATCAGAGCAGAATGAATGAAATGATATGGAAACAAATGAAAAATATAAAAGCTTTTTTAAAAAGAAAACTTGGTTCTTTGAAAAGATAAACAAAGTTGATAGACAATTAGCAAGATTAACCAAGAGAAGAAGAGAGAATATCCAAATAAGCTCAATTAAAAACAAAACAGGAGATATTACGACTGATTTCACAGAAATACAAAAGATTACTCAAAGCTACTATGAACACTTTCGCATGCATAAACTAGAAAACCTAGAGGAGATGGATAAATTCCCAGAAATATGCAACCCTCCAAGATTAAACCATGAAGAAATAGAAATTCTGAACAGACCAATAACAAGCAGCAAGACTGTAATGGTAATTTTTTTAAAATGCCGGCAAAAAAAGTCCAGGACCAGATGGATTCACAACTGAATTCTACCAGACATTCAAAGAAGAATTGGTACCAATTCTATTGATACTATTCCAAAAGAGAGAGAAAGGGACTCCTCCCTAAATCATTCTTTGAAGCCAGTATCACCCTAATACCAAAACCATGAAAGGATGTAACAAAAAAAGAAAACTACAGACCAATACCCCTGATGAATATGGATGTAAAAATCCTTAACAAAATACTAGCTAACGGAATCCAACTGTATATCAAAAATATAATCAACCATGATCAAGTAGGTTTTATACTGGAGATGCAGGGCTAGTTTAACATATGCAACTCTAAATGTGATACACCACATAAACAGAATTAAAAACAAAAATCACATGATCATCTCAATAGATGCATAAAAAGCATTTGACAATTCAGCATCACTTTATGATTAAAACCCTTAGCAAAATCGGCATAGAAGGGACATAACTTAATGTAATAAAAGCCATCTATGACAAACCCACAGCCAACATAATACTGAATGGGGAAAAGTTGAAAGCCTTTCCCCTGAGAACTGGAACAAGACAAGGATGCCCACTTTCACCACTTCTATTCAACATCATACTTACTGGAAGTCCTAGCCAGAGCAATCAGACAAGAGAAAGAAATGAAGGGCATTCAAATTGGTAAAGAGGAAGTCAAACCGTCACTGTTTGCCAATGATATAATCATATACCTAGAAAACCCTAAAAACTCCTCCAGAAAACTCCTAGCACTGATAAATGAATTTGGCAAAGTTTCAGGATACAAAATTAACATACACAAATGAGTAGCCCTGCTATATGCAAACAGTGACCAAGCTGAGAATCAAACAAGAACTCAACCCCTTTTACAATAGCTACCAAAATAAATAAATAAATGAAATACTTAGGAATATACCTAACCAAGGGGGCAAAAGACCTCTACAAGGAAAACTATAAAACACTGCTGAAAGAAATCATAGACAACACAAACAAATGGAAATACATCCATGCTCATGAATGGGCAAAATCAGTATTTTGAAAATGAGCATACTGCCCAAAGCACTCTACAAATTCAATGCAATTCCCATCAAAATACCACCATCATTCTTCACAGAACTAGAAAAAAACAATTCTATTACTCATATGGAACCAAAAAAGAGCCCACATATTCAAAGCAAGACTAAGCAAAAAGAATAAATCTGGAAGGATCACATTACCTGACTTCAAACTATACTATAAGGCTATAGTCACCAAAATGGCATGGTACTAGTATAAAAATAGGTATATAGACCAATGGAACAGAATAGAGAACACAGACATTAGGCCAAGTACTTACAGCCAACTGATCTTCAACACAGTAAACAAAAATAAAGTGAGAAAAGGACACCCTATTCAACAAATGGTTCTGGGATAATTGGCAAGCCACATCAAGTCACATGTAGCAGAAGAATGAAACTGGATCCTCATCTCTCACCTTAAACAAAAATCACTTCCAGATCAAGGACTTAAATCTAAGACATGAAACAATTAAAATTCTAGAAGATAACATTAGAAAAACCCTTCTAGACATTGGCTTAGGCAAAGACTTCATGACCACGAGCCCGAAAGCAAATGCCACAAAACCAAAGATAAATAGATGGGACTTAAACTGAAAAGCTTCTGCACAACCAAAGAAATAATCAGCAGAGTAAACACACAACCCACAGAATGGGAGGACATCTTCACAATCTATACATTTGACTCAGGACTAATATCCAGAATCTACAAGGAACTCAAAAAAATTAGTAATAACAAACAATCCCATCAAAAACTGGACTTAGAATATGAATAGATAATGCTGAAAAGAAGATATACAAATGGCCAAACATGAAAAAATGCTCAATATCACTACTGATCAGGGAAATGCAAATCAAAACCACAACGTGATACCACCTGACTCCTGCAAGAATGACCATAATCGAAAAATAAAAAAATAATAGATGCTGGCGTGGATGTGGTGAAAAAAGGAACACTTTTACACTGCTGGTGGGAATGTAAACTAGTACAACTACTGTGGAAAACTTTGTGGGGATTTCTTAATGAACTAAAAGTAGAACTACCATTTGATCCAGCAATCCCACTGTTGGGTATCTACCCAAAGGAAAAGAAGTCATTACACAAAAAAGATACTTGCACACACATGTTTTTAGCAGCACAATTCACAAATGCAAAAGTATGGAACCAGCCCGAATGCCCATCAGTCAACAAGTGGATAAAGAAAATGTGATATATATATATATTCACCATGGAATACTACTCAAGCATAAAAAGGAATGAAATTATGGCATTTGCAGCAACCTGGATGGAATTGGAGACCATTATTCTAAGTGATGTAACTCAGGAATCAAAAACCAAACATTGTATGTTCTTACTTATAAGTGGGAGCTAAGCTATGAGGATTCAAAGGCATAAGAATAATAAAATGGACTTTGGGAACTTGGGGGAAAAGAGTGGGAGTGGGGGTGCAGGATAAAAGATGACACATTGGGTACAGTTTACACTGCTTGGGCAGTGGGTGCACCAAATCTCAGAAATCACTACTAAAGAACTTATTCATGTAACCAAACACCATCTGTTCCCCAAAAACCCACTGAAATGAAAACAAACAAAAAAACAAATAAACTACAGCACTTATACCCCATACCCTATTCCAGCTAGAGTCTGGAAAAAGCAATATACATTTAATAGGTCTAATTTCTCACCTTTTAAATTAAAATTTTATCAAACTGATATATGCAAAGGGTTAAAACAATAAAAGTTAAATAAATTGAAAAATAATGATGTATTAAGTACCAGACAATATACTAAACTCATTACTGTTATTAATTCATGTATTAATCACAACTACTCTATGAAGCAGATACTATTTTTTAACCTACATTTCTTTTTGTGTAATGTCAAATTTTACTTTACATATGGAGGGTACATCTGCAGGTTTTATTACAAGCGTATATTGCAACCAGGCAGTGAGCATAATACCCAATAGGTAGTTTTTCAATTCACGTGCCCCCTCTAGTAGACCACAGAGTCTACTGTTCCCATGTTTATGACTATGCATACTCAATGTTTAGCTCCCACTTATAAGTAAGAACTTAGAGTTTTGGTTTTCCATTCTTGTGTTAGTTTGTTTCCCCCTCCATCCATATTGCTGAAAGGACATGATTTCATGCTTTTTTATGGTTGCACATTCTATGATGTGTATGTTCCACATTTTCTTTATCTAATCCACCATTGATGGCAATAGGTACTATTTTCATACCCATTTTACAAATGAGGAAAATCCCATAGCTAGTAAGTGACAGAACCTGGACATACACTAGGCAATCTGGCACCAGAACCAGTACTCTTAACTCCTCTGGTAAACTAAAGCTGTATTTGTTTTCTTGCTTTTATTTTTGTTTTTGTTTGTTTCTTGTTTTTTTGAGACAGTGTCTCTGTCGCCCAGGTTGGAGTGCAGTGGCGTGATCACAGCTCACTATAGCCTCGACTTCCTGGGCTCAGGAGATTCTCCCATTTCAGCCTCCCAAGTAGCTGAGACTATTGGAGCATGCCACTATGCCAGTCTAATTTTTAAATTATTTATTATTATTATTTTTTGTAGAGATGGGGTTTCACCATGTTGCCCAGGCTGGTCTCGAATTCCTGGGCTCAAGCAATCCTCCCACCTTAGCCTCCCAAACTTCTGGGATTATAGACATGAGCCACTGCACTCGGCCTAAAGCTGTATTTGAATAAAATTAACTTTGCAAACTAGGAAACAGCCTATCTGGAATTTAATACAGTCATGTGCTGCATAACACCATTTCAGTCAATGATGGGCCATACATATGACTATGGTCTCATAAAATTATAATGGAACTGAAAAATTCTAAAGGTCTAGTGACATTCTAGCCATGGTAACCTTCTGTCACATAGCATTACCTGTTCAATGTTTAGATAGTTTAGGTACACAAGTATTTACCATTGTGTTACAACTGCCTACAGAACTCAGTACTGTAACATGCTGTACAGGTTTGCACCCTACCAGCAATAGGCCATACCATATGCCCTAGGTGTATAGTAGGGCATCTAGTACACCATCTAGGAGACCCATCTGTGGTACACCATTCACAGTTAAGGATTACACTATCAGGTAAGTTCACCTACTCAAATGCCTAGGGTCACCCTAAACCTATCATACCTTTATATCACCAGCTCTGAGCATATAGTTGAAATAGGTATACCCAGAATTTCTCAGAATCTGCACATTAGTTCCCTGAACTGTGGTGGACAAATAAAAATTCTTTGAACTCCTACTACTAAGACAAACACTATTTCCACCATCAAAGACTTGTAAATGCAGGGGTGGTGCATCTGTCATCCTCATTTCCTTTACCTCTTTGATCAGTGGAGCAGGCAGATGGAACTTACAGAATACAAGTAGATGATTTTAAATTTAATCAAGCGGTGACTCTAATTGTACCTGCTATTCTAGATGCAGTCACTTTACTTAAGTAAACCAAAATCGTCCCTAGTTCCTGACATGTAGCTATTCCTCAGGAAAATGCTTTTTCCTTTTTATCGGTATGCAGACACCAAAATCCCTTCTGGGAGGGGTACCAATACATCTTCATCATCTTTCTCACTTATGCCAACCTGCCGGCTCTGTGCTAAAATTTAGTCCATGCATCCCTTGATAACACCATCTCATATCTCACTGACCCCCTGTATGACAAAAAGAAGTGTACTATTCTATATGCTTTGGTAATACAATGTATATAAGAAGAAGAACAAGAATTGTAAGATAATATCATGATTTGTAACTTCAGTTTCTGGGAGGTCAACGATCTGGGACAAGTTGAGGTAGCGTCCCCAAAATGAGGGTACGGTTGCTAACTTTGAACCTTTTCTCACTGAAAAAGAAGTCAACAATTTTATGAATCTCTTTGGATTTGGGAGGCAACATTCCTATGTATGTGCTGGCTGCTCTGGTCCATTTACCGGATGACCTAAAAAAATTGCTAACCTTGACTAGGGGTACTCCTAATCAATCAAGGGCTTTCTGTCTGGTTTGAACCATAGCTCAAGCAGCTCTGCTACTTAACCTTTATGACCCATCAGGACAGATAGCGCTTAAAATATCAAATGAAACAATAAGGAAGCTAAATAGAGCTCATAGCAAGTCATGTGAAAGCCCCTAGGGCTTTGGATAGAAGCCATGCCCTTTTCAGCAAGTAATTATTCTTCTTGTGAGTAACACCTTGCTACTGGACTCTGACAGAGACTAATAAACAGATCATGGGACACCAGCTGACCATTGTGAATGGTTATCTCAGGTGCTTCACCATTAACTCAGTACACCCTGTAGCATATGATTAGCAAATGGAAGTGTTTTTCTACAGGCCAAAGCACAAACACAAACTTTTGCTCATTCTGAAAGCATAAATTTCATGAGCAAGTGGTTCATACTTCTGTCATATCTGCTTCCGACCTAATACCACCCCTCCTCAGCCCACAGTTATGACTTCAGGAGAGTGGTCTACGAGTCATGGACTACAACAGAAAAGTCTTGAACAGCATCTAGAGAAGGCTCTGTGTGATATTCTGGCACCATTTGAAAGGTTTGCTGAAATGTTTCACACCGATTTAGGTATGCTTCTGAGGGACTATGAAAAAGAGAAACCTCCCTGTGAGTAGAAACTTGAGAGCTCTTTTGTCCAATTTGCTTGTAAATAGCAATGGCTTGAGGTTAAATATATACAGGTTCATAGGAATGTGCTAATGGTTTGGTCAGATATTCAGATATTTGGAAGGAATGAGATGGAAGGATTGGAAGTAAGGTTTGGAGAAATGTATATAACTCTCCGAATGGACCCAGGTTGTGAGGATACAGGAGTGCTCACCAAAACACCTAAGAAACAAGGATATTCCCCAACCCTGTGTGACCCAGGTATTGTCCTGCCTTCTCCTTCTTGCAGTTATTTCCCTAACCCCAGATGGTTGCCTCTCACATGTGTACTGATCATCACTTAAAGACTCAAGGGGATCCCTCTAGAGATCTCTGAAGTGCTCTCTTTGTGGAGTCCTTCTTATTTACTACTCCACTCTGAAAATTTTAGAAGTCATGACTTCCCCAAACTCCGGTCTCCATCTCTTACACTCAGCAAGATGACCAGAGACATCCCTACCCTCACTATCAAACCTTTTGCAGATAGGAATCTAGTACAATCTTAGCACTTGTCTTATTTTCTTTCTCTCAAAGGTCACAGTCCTTCACTGCCTGTTGTCCAACACCTGAAACCATTAATTCATATCATTTCTCTGGTGCTTTGTTGTTTCAAGCAGAGTGGTAAATCCAAACTCTGTCACTCCATCTTGACTGGAAGAAGGGTGCAGCTTCATTTTTAATGCGTGCCTGGAATTCCATTGATGGATGTACCCTGCTGGACTATATGTACTTGGTAGGACAAACCATGCCTTGTTGACTGTTATACCCAAAGTCTGAGGTATGATGGAATTTGACATATAGCAACATTTAATAAATATTAACTGAATAAATTAATATTGAAGCTGTTTCTATTTATTTTTTAGTATAAGAACATTAATAAACAGATATTTTTGTACAAATCTTTATCGGAATTCTATAGTAGTCATTTCTTGATGATACATGTTGGTAAGCATAAATATTGGCTCAAAGAGAAGGCAGATTTTAAGGCATTAATGTTTACTTCCAAATTGACCAAATGTAATCAACTTACATCTTCATTAGCTAATAAGCTTTTCATGAGTGCTTATTTCTCTATATACCTGACTCAAATGGATAATCCACTTACAAAATATTTCTTAATTTCATAGGTTTTAAAGAAGTTGTCTTATATTAGTTGTTACTTTGATTTCTTTGACACTATTGAAGTTTATCATATTTGTGTTTTTGTTTTCATTTGTAGTCCTTGAGCAATTCTATTGTTCAAATATTGTGTGAATTGTCTCTTAATCAAGTAGATAATGGGAACTTTTAACCTCTACAACATTCATCTTATATTCAGCACTACATCCAAAGCTTAGAGAGATATTTGGTTTTTATCACCCCTTTTCTACTGTCATGTTTAAAACAGCTCAAAGCCAGAGAGCTCATTTTCTACTATAAAGAATGGACAGTATGTTCAAAAGATCCAGCAGTTTGGCAGAATCAAAAAGCAAAGAGGCAAAGAAAAGAACTGTAATTAAAAGCATTTTCACAGGTCAAAAGTGTAAGCTCATTAATGTTTTACTGAGCAGATGGCATTAATGAGTAGCCAAAGATGCATGCTCATTATTATTGTCCTCATCATTGTTCCTTTGACATAAATGGCTCAGTAGATGTGAGATGCTTACCCAGATGATGAGATTCAATAATTAACATGGTACCTGGTCCCTTTTCCTACAGAAATACTAAATAGGGGCAATAAAGGAAAATGCATAAAATTAGAATAAGAAACATTCTCACCTTATTAAAGAGATAACTTACCTCAGCATTATTTATAGTTACAAAAACACTGGAAATTTCTAATAATACAGTAAATGATTAACTAAATTATGGGACGACCTCTAACTAAAGATATATGCTGTCATTAAAATACTATTTTTCTGCAAAATTGTTAGCAACATGGGAAAATGTTCATAACATGTTAATTTTGTTTTAAAAAGCCAATTGTGTATGCATTACAATCTCAATTACATAAAATACGTACAATTATAAATATATGTGCATGTAAAGGACTACCGATTGTAGAAAACACTAAAATATTAACTTTATCTTTGTGTAGGATGATAATGAGTGTTTGACTTTGTTTTCTTCCTTTTACTGTTGTAATAGCCACATATTACTTTTCTAACTGGAGAAAAACATCACCAGAGACTACTTTTTTAAAGAGAGAATTATATATCAAAGGGTAGTTTGATCACAGTAGTTACCTCTGTGAAGGGTGGCAAGACTGGGAACTTGCTTTGTCTGTACTATCAGAATACTTTAAAGCAAGAATATGCTCATCTATTACTTATATAATGAAAATCATTTATTTTTTAACAAGGAGAATTGTGGATTATATTTTGGATATTTTCTTTATTCTGTTCCTTCATATTTAATATTCAAGTGTAAGGCTCCATTATAACTTTGGATTTAATATAGTGAAAAGCAGTCTCCTTAGTATTAGAGAAAAACCTTGATTTTTAGGCCAGGTCTGCCACTTACTAACTGTGTGACCTTGGGCTAGTCACTTAACCTCTCTGTGCCCCAAAATTGTCATATATAAAATATTAAATTGATATTTTCCCACCCATCAACATGATTCTGATAATTCTTATAATTTATATGAATGCTTGTGAGCTGTAAAAATGCTCCCCCAATGCAAGGTGTCATTTGGCAGTAACAAAAATACACTGCCACTGAACAGAAAGGACACTTTTCAAAAGTTGTTTAACTTTACCTTCTGAACAAGGGAAATTCAAAAAGTGAGGGAGCAGAGAATTTAAAGAAGCAGGATGAGGGAAGCATGAAATTGGGAAGAAGTAAACTCCCGTCACAAAAAAAAAAAAAAAAAAGGAAAAATAAAAGCTAATCTCTCTCTCTCTCTCAATCTGAAGAAACTAAAAGTTCAGAAAAGTAACTTGTAGGATATTTTCATGGAACTAGATAAGAACCCAGACTTCCAATGTCTGACACACTGAAAGTACCAAACTCATGTTAATATACTAGATTTCAGCAAGTCTTCTTGAAAATTCCATACAGGACAGCTCAACACCACTAGGCAGACATTAACTTGCTGGAGGAATGACCAACCCCGTGCTCAGAACAAAGTGGGGACTCCAGCTTCTCTCCACACCAGCCCTACATCTACTTACTGACATGTGCTCCTGTTACTGCAGATGAACTGCCCAAGCTCCTGGGCGGTCCTGGTTGCCCTGGCATAGTTATCAATGGTACCCTCATTTCATGCTCAGATATGCCCTGGTCTGGATCACAAAGCACATGTGATTTATAGGTATATATCTTATATATTTTAACCTATCAATAAGCAGTAGAGGGGATAGGTGGGTACCGAGACAGATCAACCTGCTTACGGTCAGCACCAAGTCCTGAGTGCAATGAGCACTGTGTCAATAACTGTCAGCTCCCTTCAGCTGCCAAGGAATCATTTTAACCCTGGGATATGAACTAAAAAATGCCCCAGTGGAAGGAGCCAGTAGCTCATGGTCCATGTTTCACCTTAGAGTTCTCACACCCTCTCCTCTCACTAGCCAGGGCTCACAAAGATGATTCCCCATCTCCACCATTACCTAGCTCTTAGCCCTCAGACCTTGGCTTCCACTGATGGACATTTTGAGTCTGATTTGCTGCAACATCTTGATATATCTAATATCAATTATCACCTTGCCTCCAAACCAGCTCTGTCCTCAGATCTCCGCCATCCTATGAATGAAGCCATCTGTCACCCAGACCCAGGCTGCAGGGTCCTCTTCCACCTCTTCTGTGGCTCACCCCATCGCCTTCATCTCAGCCAGCTGCTCAGGTGTGTCAGTCACCAACCAACTTCAGATCTATGTGACTGGGAGACTCTAGAGACACCTCTGCCCCTGGTCCCTGCAGAAGCTGTATTTGGAAAATCTTTCTACAAGTACTGTTATAATTACACCACTTCCTTTCCAGCACATGCATCCTCTAGAGTTCAGCCCAACTCATGCCTCCTCAAAAAAGCCTTCCCAACTCCTGCAGAAAGGCATTCTTCCCTCCTCTGGATAGCCATCAAACCTCTGATCTGTAGCATGAGCTCAGCATTTTTACCACAGCCTACTGTTGTCTCTTCTCTTAGTTAGAGGATGGTATTTCTGAGGGCTAGGCTCCTATCTCAGACATTTTAAAAAATCTCCCGCAAATCTAATGTAGAGCTTGATGTTAAGTGTTTTCCCTGTTGGGTAAGCTGAAGCACAACCAAATTAGACGATGTGTCCACTGAGAGAGCTTCAATTACAAAACTAGGATCAAAATGCAGGCCTCTGAGAACGTCTCTTCAATCTTCCTTATAAAAGTTGTAGAAATATTCACTAGATTAGTCACATACTCTAATTAATTTCATTAAACCCCTCTGAGCAGAAAAGATTCTCTGTAATCAATATATCTGAACGAATAGTTTCAAAGATGAAAAAAAGTGATTCATTTGCCCTAGGCAACACAGCTAGACTTTCTGATCTTCTGGAGTATATTTTTTATTTAAATATGTCTTCATTCTGGAAATATTATCTACATTTGTAATTGCTTAAAGGACAAATGGGTATAAGTTGCCTGAAAGAAATTAACATTTTTGACATTCAATATATCCATGAATAGTATATCATTTAGTTCCTCTTATTTTGAAACAGTCATTCAGGAAGCCTTTTGGTAAAGCAAGAAGAGAACTAGTCACTGAATATAATGTATTCCAGTCTGTCTAACACATAGCACCATCTAAATCTAATACCTTGTCCTTCAAGCATTTGTGTTTTGCTTTTTCCATGTCCCCTTCAAACTAAATTGTGATCTTCACGAGAGCAGGAATATTGCCTATCTGCTTCTTCAACAACAACAACAACAGTGCTTGGTGTTTGGGTGGTGAAATTTAGTTTCACTGGGTATTTGTTTTCTCACAGCTAAATTTAAAACACTGATGAACTCCAAGTTTTCTCTTAGATTCAAAAATCCTATTATTTATGTAATTTAATGAGAAGCATAAAAGAGAAGGTTAGCCCGGGCACAGTGGCTCATGTCTATAATCCCAGCACTTTGGCAGACCAAGGTGGGTGGATCATTTGAGGTCAGGAGTTCGAAACCAGCCTGGCCAAAATGGTGAAACCCCGTCTCCACCAAAAATACAAAAATTAGCCAGGTGGTAGTGGTGCATGCCTGTAATCCCAGTTACTCAGGAGGCTGAGACAGGAGAATCACTTGAGCCTCGGAGGTGGAGGTTTCAGTGAGCCAAGGTCAGGACACTGCACTCCAGTCTGGGGGAGAGAGCGAGACCCTGTCTTTAAAAAAAAAAAAAAAACAACTGGCTAATTTGGAGTTCATAGTAACGAAAAATATCCTCAGTTAGGGCAGCAGCTGTTCTAGTTAATTGGTTATATTCCATGAAATGAAATCTTTATTTTTCATGTTTAAATCACAAAGCAATATAACCAAGCAATCTTAGCCATATAATGCAGTTTAGCTATTTATGTTGTTACTTCTAGACTTTGCAAGGCTAGACCAGATTCTTTTAATGCCTAAGATACTTTAAAAGTCTCAGCTACTCAGGAGGCTGAGGTGGGAGGATCCCTTGAGGCC
The DNA here is from genome assembly GCF_000951045.1 of Mandrillus leucophaeus. Classification (NCBI taxonomy): domain Eukaryota; kingdom Metazoa; phylum Chordata; class Mammalia; order Primates; family Cercopithecidae; genus Mandrillus; species Mandrillus leucophaeus. The sequence goes on from NW_012098100.1 coordinate 410,443, forward strand.
AGGAGTTTGAGGCCAGTTTGCTATGATTGTGCCTGTGAAAAACCACTGCATTCCAGCCTGGACACTTAATAAGACCCTATCTCTTTTTTTAAAAAAAGTTATTTTCTACCTCTTCAAGTTCATTGAGGTCTTAACAGACCAAGGTAATTTTATTAAATGGTCTACAGTAGTTTGTAGTTTTGAATTATCTCCTTTTATAAAATCCTTCTTGTCATTCAATTCTCAATCATTCTTACCATTTGCAAAAGTAAAACTTTAAAGTTAGAGATAATAAATGATTATTTGCATTGTAAAAGACTTCATAATTCCCTTCCTCCAAGAAAAGTACTTGTAAAATTCAGCTAACTAGCAAGCTATCTTAAAATCTTTAAGAATTCCATTTATAAAAAAGATAATCAATTTTAAACATAGCAATTCAATGAAATTAAAAAACCAATCTAACCACACTTTTGTTTCAAGCAAGAAGCTGCAAATGCTGTCCTACATTTATAAAATGGAAAATATATCATTAGGAAAAATGTAAGAACAGGCTATCAAAAGGGTGATTTTTGAGGGTGATTCTTTATGAAAAGAAGGAATAAATGATGAACAGGAGCCGTTCTAGATTCACAAAGAATGCCAACTTAAACTTATTCATTTTTTTGATAGAAGTACCCACTGAACTGAAAGATCAAAAGAATACTATAGTCATGGAAGGATCTAAATTTCAGTATTTCTGGATAACCTTACTGACAGCATAGTGAAATGTGAGCTGATAATCACAGTTAGCTGACTTCATCATTGAACGCCAAGAATGCCAATCAATACACGGATGCCAATTTAAAGGGGCTTGATACCATGTTCTGTCTTTATCCTTGTATTATGGGGGCTTGGAGATAAATGACATACTAAAGAAATGAGTGTGTAACAAGAAGTTATGTGGAATAGCAAAGTCATAAGATAACGAAGTAGCTATCCAAAATGAATTCAATAGAGCCAAACCAGGCAGTTAATTTTACATGAAGATTATGTGGGTAACCAGTCATCAGGAATCTGCAAATTAAAGCAATGAGATAATAACACTATACACATCTTTAAAATGTCTAAAATTGACAGGACTTAACTAGAACTGGAGATATGGAAAGCTAGAACTCGACACATTACTAGTAAGCATACAAATGGTACAACCACTTTGAAAAATTATTTGGCAGTATGGTCTAAGCAAAACATATTTACCCCATGACCCAGCAATTCCACTCCTGAGTATACAACCACCAGATATGAGTGCCTGTTTCCAAAAGGCATGTACTAGAATAGTCGTAGTAGCTTTATTTTTAAAAGTCAAACAGTTGAACGAATAAATAAATTGTGGTATAATTCATACTATGGAATGCTACCTAGTAATAAAAAAGAGTGATTTTCAGCCTCACTCAGCTATATGAACAAAGTCACAGATGCACACATGAGAATTGGAATTGTACAATTTTATTTTTATGAAGTTCAAAACAGGCAAAATTAATCTACAGTGATAGAGATCAGAACAGTGGTTACATTTGTAGGATATTGACTATGAAGGAAGGTGAAACCACCTTTTAGGGTGGTAGAAAAACTCTCTATATTGCTCTGGGTGGTGGTCAAATGGATGTTTACATATGTAGAAATTCTTTGATCAGTGCCCTTCAGATTACTGCCTGTTACTCTATGTAAATTATCCTTCAAGAAGATTATATATATACACATTTGTATTAAATATGCATGTATGTATATGTATATATGAATAAGTTAAAAACTGCATTCAGATTCAAATAAACAATTCTATTGGATAGAGGACAAGAACCTAAACTGCTACACAAATGAAAATATTAACGGGTTTCACTTGTCTACCTACATGACATGAGTAAATGGCAAGGATAACAGCTAATGAGATCTTAGTATTCATAAAAATGTGGTGTCAAGAACTACTCTATTGGGCCTTCTCTGTAGTATTTAGAACACACCTCGGGTATTATGGTTATTTCTTTCTGCAAAGCTTTAACATCACAAATTGGTATGCTTCTAGAGAAAAATAACCATATGTTGAACATCTGAAGCAAGTCTGAAAAAGCTAACTAAGGCTTTTCAGCCTGGGGAGGAAAAAAAATGATTCAGAGGGAAACCAGATTTATCCTATATATACTCAGAAGGCTGAAGTACAATTAATAAGTAGAAGTCGCAAGCAGGTTGATTTTGATTTACTATAAGGAAGAAATTTCTAAATTATAAAGCTTCCATCAAATTGCCGCAAGAGGCAATGAGTTGATCAAACAATGACCAGACATATGCCTATGTATGTCAAGAAGGTACCTTTCTCACCTAGTCGGTTAAATAAGAAGACCTCTAATAATCCTGTTAATTCTGTTACTCCATTATTTTCCCAATCAACATCAGTTTATGTAACAGGAAAATTTGGCAGGAATATAGGAAATCCACAAGCAGCTTATTCTGTGCAGAAAGTCACTGATCATATCTTTCCACCCAAACAAGAGAGGCCTCTGTCCTATGGCTACAGACTTAATCACCGTTCAAAGCCTTCATTACTTAGAAGAGCTTTCCAAAGTAGATAAAGCACATTTCTGAGGATGATAAAATAGAAGGGGCGTCTCTTGACAATGATTTACCTGATTGCCCATAATTTAAACTATAACCATCTTTATATAAATTGTTTTCTTTTTTGGTTTATTTCCTCAATCTATATACCATAATGTAGATTATAACTGAAAGGGCAAGATATGTTTTATTGCTCTCATCATAATTGGGCAGAATGTACTCCAGAATCATTGGAACAATTTAAATGTCACTAGCAACATATAAATATATGTATTTTTCTTATACCTCCATTAACATTGGGTTTTGTCATTGTAATTAATTTGTTTCTAACTTAATAAGCAATAGTAGAGCTCTGAGTTGTTTCAACTAACATTTATTTAATTATTAGTGAAGCCACGCACTTGAAAGTATTGAAAGACTGGAAAAAATGCAATAAGCAATCCCGTAGTAATCCCCTAATGTTCATTTTTCATTGCACAGATTGCATCTGTTTGAGCCAAATTGTTTACTGCTTAGACAGGGATTCCTCTGTCCTCACAAGCCAAGTGGTTCCACAGGATGGGAAACCATCTTTCCTTGACATTAGGTGAACATTACATTGTGGTCTTACTGCCTCCTCATTATGCTGCTGTACTTTGTCGCAGGACCAATTTTTCTATCCATGGTTATAGCAACAGCAAATTTCATTACATAGGTCCACAGTGGACAGCACTCCCATAAAGACTTCAGAGAATGCTGATGTGCCAATGCATACCAAAGAGAACATTGTTATAAACCAAATTGTTAACAGTGGTTGCGTCCATTGATAGGATTAGGGGTAACTTTTTTCTTTTGCTAGTCTGTATTTTCTAATTTTTCAACGGTGAACATGGAGTACTTGTACAAATTTGTTTAAGTTATCTTGATCGGAACAGTGACAAGTGGGAGGAATATGAATAGAAAAAAAGTGAGAAAAGATTTTATCTCTAAACTATATTCTCTTTGTTGTTTTTTTTAAAGGAAACAATTCCCATTATAGGCACCATTGATGCATAAACTGTTACAAGCCATAGATCAAGGTGATGCAAAAAGTGTGGAAGTGGAGTTCCACAAAGACTTTGGGTTGTATTGCTGTAAAGGCACCTGCTTTTCTCAGGCAGAAGTAGGAAAGAGAAGGAGAAGACATATCTGTAATAAACCACTTCAAAGCCAATGAATATTGGATTTTATGCAACCATTTTTCTATTTCTGTCCTGAATGGCTTGAACACCAAGTTCATTGTCTATTACCAGGAAATACTCACGTGTAATGGGACAAAAGGCAGGCAGAGAACCATGAGCACTTTGACCTCATTGTAGGCCACTTAATAATCTTTCTCTATTTACATGTTCATATAGAATTAAGCTTCAAGGGAAGTTATAACTGGGAAAAAAGATCCAAAAATGGTCAGTGGGTTATTCTCCCTAAGTTTTGACAAGGCATTATAGCTCCCAAAGCCCAAACAAGACCCAAGGAATATGTGTGCTTCCCGTTGCGAAACACACAAGGTACAGGCTCTTCCCCACTTCCTTAATCCTTCCTCATGTACTTGCAACCAAGCCAGAATGCTGGATGAGGGGGCAATTCCAATGCACTTTTGTTCTATAATAGCAGAAATATCATTTTTTACTAATGCACACAAGGGCATAATTATTAGGGTGTACCTCTTTTTAAAAATAGAGCTAAAATTACTTTTAACTGTAATTACTTCAGCAAAAAATCTGACGCCTCAATTCAAAGTTCAAAATGTACATTTAAAAATATTCACAGTGCTTTTTATAAAGCCATTTAACCTTAAATGTAGCACAAAATACTCTTTAAGGAAAACAGTAGATATTGGAAACATAGACTAATGAAATCAGGGGGGTTAAGATACCTCTTAGAAAATTATACACAGAGGGTGAAAATTTGAAAACAAAAATACCTTTTAGAAAAACGTTAAAAGAAACCTAATTAATAAAGTTCCACAAAGATGACCTTCAATTGAGGTACATTTTCAAAATCTATTCAAGTTGTAAAGCTTATCATATAGAGGACTTGGGACATCATGTCAGACATTCATCAGGTCCCAGGGCTCAAGGTGTAAAAAATAAAAAAAGGGAAGTGTGCCAACCTGTGTCTGGAAGGTTAGGTGGTGAAGTCTTATAAAGAGAGATGAGGTTCAGGCCAGGTGCTGTGGCTCACGCCTGTAATCCCAGCACTTTCGGAGGTGGAGGCCGGTGGATCACCTAAGGTCAGGAATTCAAGACCAGCCTGGTCAACGTGGGGAAACGCCATCTCTACCAAAAATTCAAAAATTAGCTGGGTGTGGTAGTACATACCTATAATGCCAGCTACCCAGGAGGCTGAGCTGGGAGAATCGCTTGAACCCAGGAGGCGGAGGCTGTAGTGAGTCAAGATCATGCTACTGCACTCCAGCCTGGGTGTCAGAGTGAGACTCTGTCTCAGAAACAATAAAAACAAAGAGACAAGGTTCAACAGAGAACCAGCAGACTAGAATAGACTAGAAATTCGCTAGAGGAGAGAAATGTGCAGGCAGAGCCAAGGTCTCCGCTGAGCACAGCAGGGCAGGGCGCCTGTGCCTGCAGCAAAGACAAAGTGAGCCAGCAAAGTCCAAGGGTAAAAGCTGGAGATTGCTAACTGGCTGCTGTTACTGCAACCTCAAGGAAAACCACCCCAGCTGCTAAAGGGATACATCTGGGCCCACACCTAAATGGACTTTGCTTCTCCAGAAACCTCTGAAGAAGAAGGAAAGAAACAGGTTAGCAGAACCAGTGTAGTCCAGCTCTGGAGAGTGGGAGTCAGGAGGAAACAGAGAGGAAGAGCTGGGGTATGCAGAGGCTCGGGGTTACCAGAGTGCACCTTGGCTTCCCTCAGCGAGGCAGAAGGGAAAACGCAGGGGCTTCTTAATCATTAACTGACTCCAAACTAAGGAAATAAGAAGGAGTGCATGTAATCTGTTCCCTGAAATTTCCTTTCAGTAATAAAGGAATTTTGGCACTAAAAATTCCTTTATTAGGAAGACGATTTGTCTGTTTCTCCTCTGCAGGGTAAACTGCATGAGGGCACAGCGCACCCATGCCTCACAGAGCCCCTGGCCAACAGGAGAGTAGATGCTGATCCACTGAATGAAGGGAGAGGGACCTTCATTCATGAAGGAGTAGAGTAAGTTCATCTCAATATGGAGTGAAAGGGGTAGACTTCAAATTCCAGGTGGTTTTTCTGGAGGCAAATCCCCTTCGATGCCTCTTAAGGGTTAGTGTTACCCTAAAGAAGCAGCGTTGGGAAACCTGCAAGAGAGCCTTCTGTTTCCATGAATCTCCTGCTGTGCTGAGTCTATTCAGCCCACAGCTGACATGCGCTAGTCCCCTAAACATGTCAGGCTTGACATTTATCATCACATTTTCAAGTTTTGCAAACCTGCTTCTAAACATGGGTTCCCTTTAAACAAAACTACAAAGAACCCTTTATATTACATATTTTCTTTGATGCTGCCTGCATTAGCAAGCCAGCAAGAAACATGGGCAGTGAAAGCTCCTGACCATAGTGCTATCCGGCTCCTTTCATGTCTCTGTGAGTTGTTTCTGTGCACTGTCACTTGGGAATCAAGCCTTGCACCAGCTACATGGCCAGAATTAGAATGGGACGTTCACTCTCTATAGACCTGCTATTGCTATACTCCACAACAGCAAAAGAAAGATTACAAAAACACAAATCAGATCTTGTAAACACTTCCCTGTATAAAACATTTCCCCAGCTTCTTATCACTCTTACAATAAAATTCAAACTCCTTGTCATGACCTCCAAAGCCTTAAACGATCTAGTCCCATCCACCTTGCCAACCTCAGTTTCCACCTCTCTTTTCTCTCTCCCTCCCCATCCAAATGAGCTTAAATATGCTGTCGTCCAGGAGAATGGCCTACAACAAAAGACCTCATCATATTTTCTCTTATTTTACTAATTTTTTTTAAAGTTTTCATTGTTTCAAAAACTTTTAACACAGCTCTCAATCACTGCATAATCAGCATAACAAAATGTAGACGTGCAGTTATTTTGACAAGCCTGGATGAAAAGTTATGCTTCCAGTCTTGGTTTATGATTACTCTGTCACTTAACATCACTCCCCCTTATTATCCATGCACCTATCATTCTCAGCTCCTAGTGATCACAGGGGTGGAGATGGTCAGAGCTAAGATCTACAGAGTAGACATCAACAATTCCACAAATATCACTGAGCAAATCTCTGCCCTTAAAAAGCAGGATCACCTCACAACAGAACATCATCTCATTATTTTAACACAGCACAGCTTTTCCTTGCTAAAAGGCATTCGGTCTATAGGATGGTTTGGTTTGGTTTTGAATTGCAGTGTTTGCAGTTGGTGCCCAGTTCACAGCTGGGTCTTCAAGCAGGCTCACTGCCCATCTCACCAACTGCTGCTTTCTCTCATGGCTGCCAAGGAAAGAGCATTTTGCTGTTTCAGCATTCCAGGAGAGCATGCAGAAAACACAAACTCCAGGACCTTATAAATCAGGCTTCTTCACATGCTCTCAGTATGGACACAGCAAGTTTTAAATGCATCACAATGGACTTCAGGCTTTAAAATTTCTGGTTGGTGGCCAGAGGCCTAGTGAACTAGGGATGCCTATGCTTCTCCTGTTGGTAGGTAGAAGAGACACTTCACCATTTGGGAAGTGAACTTCAGTTATCACCACTGTCTCTTTAGGATTTGCTAAGAGCGGCAGACACCTTGTCTGCCAGAATGTAAGAGCATGAGAGGTAACAGCCAGAGCAGGCTGTCCTCAGGGCCCAGACAAGTTGGTTTTCTCTCCAGTCTTAGAGGCTTTCCATTGTTCTTGAAGATATCAGCCCATTTTCCATGGCCTCTCTTTTCAGTCTCTGGGTTGTTTCCTCTGAAACTGCCAGTGTGTAGGGGAAGCTGGTAAGATGAGTTGTTTAAAGTGTCTACTAAACTCTTTGCCTTTACTTTAAACCTGGCTCACTCACCACCCACCATGAGGCCAGCGGTCGACTATAGGAAGCCACTGTTCACCAATCACCATTGACCTGCTGGCCTTGATCCCCCGTCCGTTCCAATTCTCCAGGCTCTGACCCCTTAGTCTTAATCTTCCATTCCTTTCCCTGTTGGCCCCAAGGTTTCATCACTGAGTTTAATCTCTTCCTCATGACCTGTCACCTTTTCTAGAGCACAGTTTATGTTCTCTGTCTCTCTCCTCCCTTCCTGATCGATTTGACCAACTCTTCCATCTCTTCCCCATAGTGGTTTCCAGCCTACCTAATGAGTGACCCTTGAAGATAAACTCAGACATAAAGATGTCAACAAAAGATTTAACTTGCCAGCTCCATTAACCCTGACAGCTACATCTCTAGCCCTTCCTCCCTCCCATTTTCCTATATCTTTTGTGCCTGAAAGCCATATTAAAATCAAAGTTATCTTTCCTCTAAAACCAGATTTATTCTGGATGATTTCTCTCTTTCTGTTCGTGGTACCATCATTCTTCTGCTCATAGAAGAATGTGAGCTGCTCATTCATTCTCACAAAAGTCAGCATACCAGCCTCCTTTTCACTTGTTTTCAACCCAAGGACTTCACACACGCTGTTCCCTTTGCCTGGATTGTTCTTACTTTCCTTCGTTCCTGCCTCACTCCAACTCATCCCTTAAGTTTCACTGTCAGTATCCCCAAAACCCTTCCCAATTGCTTATTACACCAGTTTCCATTTCTCTGATAGTACATATTACCATTATAATCAAAATCAAGCTTGTCCGACCCACGGCCCAGGATGGCTTTGAATGTGGCCTAACACAAATTTGTGAACTTTGTTTAAGCATTATGAGGTGTGTGTGTTTGTTTTTGTTTTGTTTTTCTCACTAGCTATCATTAGTGTGTTTTATGTGTGGCCCAAGACAATTCTTCTCCTCCCAGTGTGGCCCAGGGAAGCCAAAAGATTGAACACCTCGATCTAAATATTGACTTGTGGAATTACATGTAGGATGTTGGTAAACTACACCTCCCAGTACAGTAGGCAAGAGCCACATGAGACTGTTGAGCACTTAACATGTAGCGAATCCAAACTGAGATGTATTATAAGTGCAAAACACATACAAAATTTTGAAGACTAACTACAATAAAAAGAATGTAAACTTTTACACTGATTACATGTCATAATATTTTAGCTATATTGAGTTAAATGAAATGTTATTAAAATTAATTTTACCTGCTTCTTTTGGCTTTTAAAAATGTATTTACTAGAACATTTTAAGTTATAATATGCATTCCCATTATATTTCTACTGGACTGGGCTGTTGTAGACCTTAAGCCCCATGAGAACAAGGCTATTTTGTTCATGACTGTAATCTCAGCTACATTAGCATAGGGCCTGGCACATAGTAACTGGATTGGGGAATATATTTTGAAAGAATAAGTTTTTCTAGACACCTGGTATTTAAATCTAGGATTCTCAGGCCAGGCATGGTGGCTCACACCTGTAACCCCAGCACTTTGGGAGGCCCAGGAGTTTGAAACCAGCCTGGACAACATGGCAAAACCCCGTCTCTACAAAAATTTAAAAAATTAGCCAGGCATGGTGGCACACATCTGTAGTCCCAGCTACTTGGGAGGCTGATGTGGGAGTATCGCTTGAGCCTAGGAGGCGGAGGTTGCAGTGAGCCAAAATCACACCACTACTCTCCAGCCTGGGCAACAGCAAGACCCTGTCTCAAAAAAGTAAAAGTAAAAGAATAAATAAGTCCAGGATTCTACTTCTTAGAAAAAGAGTAACCAAGGATAAACAATTAAGGTGAGGGAGTTAGCAGCTCCCCTCTCCAGCAGTTTGTGCTGTCTGCTTGCCATGGGCATTGGAGCATCTTTCAGCCTGGGAGACTTCATTATGGGACAAGATCTAAACAGTCAGGCTCAGACAGTTTGTCACTGGCTTAAATTGATAGCATATCCATCTGAAAGTACTCAACAACTAGGGTTACCTTTCAAATTATAGACAATGATGGAACAGAAAATAATAAAAGAATCTACATAGCAAGAAAGGAATTAAGGGTGATTCTTTTGATCTAAGTCATTTTCACAAGTATGATCTCATGAGTAATAAATAGCTCATTTTCTTTTCTCAATCCTTAGTATCAGAAAATTCTTAATCTGAATTCATTATAAAGCAAAACATTTAGCATGTGGGAAAACATTTGACTGTGGGAAAGATGAGTGTCTAAGAAGCCTAGTGATGTCCTGAAAGACCATTTTTCTTCCACATGAGTTGGCTCACTCACATTCACAGACATGACCATCACTGTGAAGTGACTCAGCAATTTCAAGTATCTGTATTGCGTTACACCAAGTTCCCATGGTTGGCATTAATAGCACATTGCTTGAGGAAGGAAGAAGCCAAGCTGTCCTGTGATCCTGAGGACTAATCCCACAAGAGAAGCACTGGTTAGTCACAGACAAGAGAATAGGGATTAGAAGCTGTTCAGCCAGATGTGTCAGGTGACAACTAGAAGAGAGTTGCTGAGAGCTGGGATGCCAGGAAGGCAATCTACCACCAAGACTCTTAACACAAACATCCATTTCATCTGAAGCATCAAGAACTCCTTACTTGGCAGTATCACTGCCTTCCCCAATGACAATAGGAACAAAAAACATCACTTTAATGAGGCTTACAGAAGCGGAGAAAGCTACAACTCCCTCTTTCTGTCCTCATGTTTCAAAATCCACAGAGTTGAGAGACAACCAGATGGTATATCCTCAGAAGTGTCACAGTCATCCTTAAGCTTTCTCAAGAACACAGAAATAGTACTGGGCTAGAAATGAGAAGTTGGGATTCCTATTCCTCCTATCGGGTATTAGTTTGAGAATCACTGAGTTGACATGCATTAGGCCTGCTGTTCTGACTGTTACCTTGGGACCGTGCTCACAGCAAAAATGACTTAAACAGCAACAGCCATATGACAGGATACCTCAGCTTCCCTGTGACTGAGGCTCCTATTGTTCCAAGAAAGTCTTGGAGGAACACAAGATCCAACAGGATGCCTTCATGTCCATGAGATCTTACCAACTCTACATCTGTCTTTCCCCACTTACCCAATAAGGATTCACACATTTTACAGTAAAATTAGAGAAGGAAAAACACTCAAAGTTTTTTGGGTTTTTTTGTTTTTTTTTTTTAAAGACAGGGACATGTAAAAAGGGTGCACAAGCCAAAGGCCCAAAGCAGGAACATGTTGAGCAACAAAACAAATAGTAGTATTGGATTTTAACCCATAGACTAAAATAAATACCTGTAAGTCCACACTGAGTAAGTAAATGAGTGAACAAATAAATTAGGGAGAAGAGACAGCTCTTCCTTACAGGAAAATTTCAGTTAGTGAAAATAGAAGAAATAGGGAAATAGAAAACAGCAATTAGAATACCACAATAATAACTACTGCAGGCAAGATCTAGAGATAGATGCTAAAATTAATGGGCAGAAGGTTGAGGAGAAACAGGATATTTGTAAAGTCTCAAAACATCTCTCCCAAGATATTTATAAATTTTAAAAGGGAAAATAGTAACTTTACAGAAGAGAAACCCAACAGATACCACCTTAACCAAGAGATCACGGCTAACAGCACCAGTAATAAGATACACTGACGGCTGGGCGCGGTGGCTCAGCCTGTAATCCAGCACTTTGGGAGGCTGAGGTGGACAGGTCATGAGGTCAGGAGATTGAGACCACCCTGGCCAACAAGGTGAAACCCCGTCTCTACTAAAATACAAAAAGTTAGCCAGATGTGGTGGTGAGTGCCTATAGTCCCAGCTACTAGGGAGGCTGAGGCAGGGGAATCTCTTGAACCCGGGAGGTGGAGATTGCAGTGAGCCAAGATCGCACCATTGCACTCCAGCCTGGCAACAGAACAAGACTCCGTCTCAAAAAAAAAAAAAAAAAAAAAAGATACACTGACATCAGGTATCCCACGTTAGACTCACTAAGAAGAACACTGACATTACTTTGGCTGTAATGTAATTTTTTACCAAAAATACAGAACCTCAATCTACTCACAAGAAAACATCAGACAAACCAAATAGAACCAAATATTTGACGAGTACTTTTCAGAAGCATCAAGGTCATGAAAGACAGGGAAGGACTGAGGAGCTGTCATGGATCAGAGGGGATTAAGGAGATGACAAGTAAATGAGACGTGGGCTCCTGAACTGGATTATAGAACAGAAACAGAGCACTAGTGGAAAACTGGTGAAATCCGAAGAGTCAGTAGCTTAGTTGATAGTATTGTATTGATGTTAATTTTTTGGCATTGAAAATTGTACTATGGTTTTCTAGGATGGTAACAGCTGGAAAATCTGGGCGAAGAGTACACAGGAACTCTATATATTGGCAACTTTTATGCAAATCAAAAATCATTCCAATTAAAAAGTTTAAAAATGGAAGTTAAAAATTTGAAGAGGCCTGGCGCGGTGGCTCACATCTGTACTCTCAGCACTTTGGGAAGCTGAGGCAAGCGCATCATGAGGTCAGGAGATCAAGACCATCCTGGCTAACACGGTGAAACCCTGTCTCTACTAAAAATACAAAAAATTAGCTGGGTGTGGTGGCGGGCATCTGTAGTACCAGCTACTCAGGAGGCTGAGGCAGGAGAATAGCGTGAACCCGGGAGGCGGAGCTTGCAGTGAGCCGAGATCGCGCCACTGCACTCCAGCCTGGGCGACAGAGCGAGACTCCGTCTCAAAAAAAAAAAAAAAAAAAAATTTGAAGTAAGGTTGAATCTTAAAATTAAAAGTGCCAGAAGACATTTAAAATGTAAAAGACCAATATATTCAACTAAATAAAATTTCAAGGAGATAAGGAGTTCACAACAGAAGGTAAATCAATGTACTGCTTCCTTCACTGAGAAAGTCTTGTATGAACAAAACATCAGGCAAATTAAACAGCATGTCTAGTGACCTGGTTGATTCACATTCTGACACAAACTTCTAATCTCCTCATAGACAGTCACAGCTTGCAGACAGTCACAGGTCCACAAACCACACTTGAGTAGCACCTTTGTGGACCATTATAAGGCCTTTGACTTGTATGTAGTGGAATAGGGAGTCCATTGGAAAGTTTTGAACCAAAGAATAATTTGATCTGACTTATATTTTAACAGAATCACTCTAACTCCTACTTTGAAAAATGCTGATGCTCCTGAAGTGGCAGGCATATATGAAAAAAAAAGAAAAAAAAGAAAAACACTGATGACTTGATGACTTGGACCACAGTTGGATACAGTGGAGATGGTGTGAAGTGTTTGGATTCTAGAAATATTTTGAAGCTAGAGTCAGTAGAATTTCCTGGCAGGTTGAATGGGTAAGAGACAGAAAAAAAGTCAACGACAACATCAGCGTTTTGACCACTGCAACTGGAAGGATGGATAGTTACTGTTCATTGAGATGGAAAGACTTGGAGCAGGTATGAGAAGATAAGGAACTTGGTTCTGAATATGTAAAGTCTGAAATGCATATTAGACACCTGAGAGAAGATATCAAGTAGATAGTTGGACACAAGGGTCTGGAGTTCAGGAACTTACTCTAATACCCTTCCTCTTCCCAATCCTCCAGCCTCTTCAGATCAGACCTAGATCTGCCCAAGTTATTTCTTGTAATTACTTATACCATGGAAAATCTTAAAACTATTGCTAGACGGAAATTGCTAGGAGTCACTTTACATTGGTTATTCCTTTTAATCCTTACCATTTGGCCAAAGGTTAGATACTATTATCCCATTAAGGTAAGGAAACCAAGGCTTAGGGAAGACAAATAATTTTCTCAAGATCACATGGCCAGGAAGTAATAGAATGATTATTTAAAAACAATTCTGTCTGCCCCCAAGTTCCTGTCCTGTAGAATGCCTTGCTGTTCAACTGCTGGACAGTCTCCCTTGGGAAGGTGGTCATGGAGATTCTTGTTCACATGGGCAGTTTGACTGGGTTAGACCAGATGACTGTGAGATGCTTCCCGGCTCTACAATTCTAGGTTTCTATAAAATCTATTTTGAAGTGGGAATACGTTTTGAAATGTTTTATGTCTTCTTTTTCCCCCTGAAAAATCTCTGTAGGAAGGAACCAGTTTCCAGTTCAAGAAAGGGAGTGGGTACTTCAAAATGATTATGAGCAATGGACTTTTCCCTTCCCAACCCAGCTCCAATCCGTGGGCCTTTAAAATACATTAAAAAAAAAATCAGTGGTAAACCTATGGATTATATTGAAAAAAAAATCCAATGATGTTATTACCACTACCTTCAGTAAACATGCACAAACATCCTCAATTTTATCAGAAAGCAAAGAAAAAAGTGAAGACAGCGGCTATTTGAATAAAAATCATGAATTGCTGCAGGTGTATTCTTTAAAGCACTGTTTCCATATTCTTCTCCTTCCCCCATGACCCTCCCAACAAGTAGCCCTTAATGATAGTTTCACTGTTTTTCACACCAAAAATGGCTTTCAAGTGTAGGGAAGTATCAGAAGGTCCCTGCTGGGCTGCCAACTGGGTAAGTGTCACAGGTCACTGAACTCTAAAATGAGCTGTCTCTGCAACAAAGGGTCCCTTTCCCTTGGAACAACTTCAAGGAGATGGCACACTGCAGCCCTCCTCGCCCTTTTTGTATTCCAGTTTGATTAAACTGGGAATTGTTCTGTGCTTACCACTGTTGAGAGCACCAGGTGGTGGATTCTAGAGATAAAGGATTATATAGATCCTTTGTTAGAAACAGACATCTCTATTGTGTGACTTACAATATTTTAGCACAAATGCCAGGAGCTTCCTAGACAGCCTAACGGTTATGCACAGGAGACAATCAATAAATCCTATTCCCCACTCACTCACGGCAAGCGGGGGCTGCTGGTGGCTAAACATGGTCTAGCCACTGGCTAAAAATGAAAGAAACTGAAAAATGAGTATTTACAATGAAAGAAGTGAACCAAAGCAAGGAAGGAAAAAAGAAATGTATCCAAGATGTAGCAGCAATTGATCTTCATGGAACCCGGATGTCAGGAGAAATGAGATGATTTCTCATCTTGACCAGAAACTCCTTGTGGGACTGGTACCACGCTGGGTCAGCATTGTCTCCCCAGTCCCTCATGCAGGACATATTTGCTGAGGAGGTCTAATAACAAATGGAACGATGATAGCTAATGTTTATTACAATCGTTATTTCTGACTATAGTAGTTTTCTTTTGTTATTGCTGTGTTTTTGAGATGGGGTCTTGCTCTATTGCCCAACCTAGGGTTCAGTGGCCCAATCATAGCTCACTGAAACCCCAGACTCCTGGGGATCATAGCTCACTATAACCCCAAACACCTGGGCGCAGGCCATCCGCCTGCCTCAGCGTCCCAAGTGACTGAAACTGCAGGTATGAGCCACCACACCCAGCTAATTTTTTTATGTTTTAGTAGTGACAAGGGCTCACCGTGTTGTTCAGGCTGGTCTCAAACTCCTGGCTTGAAGCATTCTGCCCTCCTCGGCCTCCCAAAATGCTGGGATTATAGGCGTGAGCTGCTGTGCCTGGCCTTTTTATTACTTTTCTATTGCTGTGTGACCAATTACCACAAGCCTAGTGACTCAAAACAACACACAGTCATATCTCACCATTCTGTAGTTCTGAAGTCCAAGAAGACTTGACTGGATTTTCTGCTGAGAATCTCACAAGGCTGAAGTCCGTGTGGCAGGCAGCTGGGCTCTTATTGGGAGGTTCTGAGAAGAATCGACTTCTAAGCTCATTCACATTGTTAGCTGAATGTAGTCCCTTGAGGCTGTAGAACTGAGTCTCCATTTCCTTGCTGGCTGTCAGCCGGGGTGTCTCTTAGCTCTGAAGGTGTCTATTCCTTCCCACTTGCTGCCCTGTCTCCTCAAAGTCAGCAATGGCACATCAAGGCCTTCTCACACTTGGAAACTTCCCGACTTCCTCCTCTACCAGCCCCTGAAGAAAGCACTCTGCATTTAAAGTGGCTCATGTGATTAGATTGGGCCCACCCAGAGAATCTCCTATTTTAACTCAATTGTGCCTACATAACAAGGGGGAGTGATGTTTCATCATATTCCCAGGTTCTAGGGATTAGGGGAGAACATCTTTGAGGGGCATTTAAGGAATCTTGCATACTACATTGGCAGACATTGTTCCAAGTGTTTCACATTTAATAATCCATCAATCCTCATAACAACCCTGTGAGATAGGCTCTACTATCTTCCCCATTTTATAGATGAAGCACAGAGAGACCTTATTTGCCAAGGTCTCCCAGCCCATATGTGGCAGAGCCTGGATTTCAACTCAGGCAGGCTGGCTCCAGAGCCTTACCTCTTACCCACCATTGTACATTGCTATTCAATTAACTGTGTCTGGAATTATTGAATACATGAATAATTGAATTTGGTGTGGGACTTGGAGACAGTGCTAAGGATGAGTAAATTTCTTAATTTGTATGGAAAATTTTGTGCATAAATTGTATGCTAATTGTGAAGGGAGTCTGCAGAATCTCAAAGGCATAGGTCTTAGAGAAGTGCTTATACCTGAGAAATTCCTCCAATACAACGCCTTCCCTTTTCAGTCCTCAGCTGTTAGTAAGCAGCAACACTAAAACCGGAATTGCAAACATCTGAGACCAACGTGGAACTCTTGGAACTGCTTTTGACACTAGATCGTCTCTTCCCTCTGTCACTTTCCTCCTTGGCCATGGCCCAGGACAGATATTGACAGTCATGAGAACAAAGCCACTATGGTCATTTGGATTCTAGGAAAACAAGAAGAAAAATTAAGAGAGTCAAAAATTGAGCCGAAACAAATGCAAGAAAGGAGAATGACGAAAAACTGAAGTCATTCCTCAAGCCTGAAATTTATTTTACATGCTGTTGTCTCTTTCTGTGAATCCTATTGTCTATTGCAGGGGTGTCCAATCTTTTGGCTTCCTTGGGCCACAATGGAAGAAGAAGAATTGTCTTGGGCCAAACATAAAATACACTAATGATAGCTGATGAACTAAAAAATAAAAATTGCAACAAAAATCTCAAAACGTTTTAGGAAAGTTTACGAATTTGTGTTGGGCCTCATTCAAAGCCGTCCTGAGCTACCTGAGGCCCGTGGGACACAGGCTGGACAAGCTTGTTCTATTGCTTACCTGGGGTGTAGTAGAAACAATACTTGATTGAAACTCAGAAGACTTGAGTTCCAGTCCTGGCTCTGTTTCTTATGTGATCTTAAGTCACTTAATTTTCTGGATCTTATTCATCCCATTTGTAAAATACAAATAATTCGTACTTCACGGAATTTGGGAAATAAATATGATAGTGAATGGGTTGTGTTCCCTTTACAAATTGTGAAGTACAATACAAATGTTACATGCCATTATTGCACCAGGTAACCAAGGGACTGAGGGAAGGAAGGGATAGTACATGCCGAGCCACCTGACGAAGAGGGTACTTCTCCCAGTGTGATGATCTAAAATCAACATTGGCTTAGAAAGAAAGAGAGTAAGATCAAGAAGCCACAGACTACTCGCTAGTCTTCTGAACACGCATTTTGCAAAATAAAATACACTTAAAGAGTAAAAACTAGTGTTGATATCATCTTTATGGGGAAAACATGGAGGCAAAGAAAAATCATTTGCACAAGTGGCAGAGCTGAAAGTCCGTTTTGGATATGCTGACTCTCAGTACAGTGCTTGAAGCCAAACTTAAATGTATCCATTCTATGTTTAAAATGTCAGGGGGGAAATGGTATGCTGGTTAAGAGAATAAATTATGTTGCTTGAATAAATACTGAGACTCAGTTGCATCAAATTAGATGGAATACCAAAATGTTCATCCTCTCAAACCTCTACAGCTAAATGGTCAGCTGTGAGTATCAAGTCATGTGATATTGATTGTCCTTAAAACAGTCATATAATCTACACCTGAGAGGAGAAAATAGTTTTCACGTGCGATATCTCTCATGACACTTTGATTTTGGCCTTGTGAGACCCTGAGCAGACAGCCTCGTCAAGCCTGCTCAGACTTCTGAACTCCAGGACTATGAGAGAATGAATGGGTGTTGTTTTAAGCCAATAAATTTATACTAAGCTGTTACACAGTAGTTTGTCTCAACACACCTTTTTTTTTTTCACACAGTAATCAAAAAGCTTAAAGAAAGTCACCTTGAGAGCACATTAGCATAAAAGTAATGACTACAATTCGTCAGCTTCTGGCAAACTCACCATCGCTAACCAGCAAGTTCTAAAAACCCAGTGGGGGAGTGTACATGGCTTAAAGACAGGCAATCCAGAGTTCTCCAGCAACATCCCATCACCAGTGACATTAACATGAATATACTAACTGTTGTGCAATTAAGCTAATCAGCCTTGCAAAACAATTCAAGCCTACAGACTGTCTTTACTGTCTGACAGAAATACTTAAAGCATATTTCCAAAATAATCTGCAATAGCAAACAAAGCAGCCCAACAAGGTGGCTGCTTTGCGTCGACTTAGAAAGGGTCCTGATAGTCATGCTTCATGGAGAACTTCGTGAGAAATGATACCACACCCCCAACACACACACACACACACACACACACACACACACTCCTCCCACCCAAGGTGACCACCTCAAGGGCAGAGACTGTGCCTTAACATCTTGTAATATTATCATACCAAGTGTTATGGATATTAACAAAGTTTAATGGTACTCACTACCTTCACGTTTATGGCCTTTCAAATAATAAAGTCAAAAATTTCTATAAACATCCTTAACCTATGTAGCGACTTCCACCTAACTTTAACATTGTAGACACTTTAATACTTCTGAATGTCAGTTAAAGTAGTTTTAAAGAAGGGCCAAATCTGAGAGGTTAAAAGACGGAGGAAAGGACTACCAAAGGAAAAAGTTACTGATTTGAACTAATTGAAGGCATGGAGTGCTGAAAACAGAAAGGCTTTCGGGTTCACTCTGAGGGACACAAGATGTTATGGTGAAAAGAGTATGCCGTAGAGATGCAAACTCTAGCGGTGATACTCCAGGTGCATACTCTAGGTTGTCTTCACAACTCCCGAGCATCATAACCCGAGGCAAGTCCTTACCTCCCTGAGATTCAGTTTCCTCCTCTATAAAGTAACAGTGATAATAAATGAGTGTGGTTGTGAGAATTCCCTAAGAGAACATAAATGGAGGGCATCACACAACGCCAAGCACACAGTTGGTGTTCAGCATATTTAAGCCATTTCTTTCCGCTCATCATGATATACCAACAATCCACCTGCCTCTTTCTGTGCCCCATCCCCTTCAGCACTGACAAAAAATGTGACCCACCAAGTGAGCAGAATAATATAATGGTATCACTCACCAGAAGAGAAAAATAGGTACTTCTCTGTACAGACAAGTGCCAGGAGAATGGTAAGTAAAGGACGGTTTAAAACCTGGCTTTATCTCATGTACAGTTGGGAAACTTTTGGCAAGTTATTTAACCTCTATGTACCTCAGTTTCTTCTTCTGTAAAATAGAGATATGAACGATGTTTATCTCCTAGAGTTTGTATGAGAACTAAATGAGCCAATAGATGTAAAATTCATCCTTACAACAGTGCTTAGTACAAGGTCAACACTGGTAGTCAATGTTACCTATTACTGTTAACTATTATTGTTACTCACAATAGCCTTGTATGTGTAGTAGCTAAAAGGGAATGAAGAAAGAAGGCTGGCTTCTGCCATGAGGCAAAACTGCAGAAAAGGTGTGGCAGCAACAGCAGACTATGCTGCAGGAGGGAGGAGCCAGTAAACAATGGAAAAATGAGCTATGGAAAGAATGGTAATAAACACCTGTATAATGTTCATTATGTGGCAGGCACTGCTAAGTATTTTATATATATTAACTTATTCAATTCTCTTAACAATCCCTTAAGGTTTTGACTCATTTAATCCTTTGAAACAAGCCTAAGTGGCAGACGCAGTAATTATTCTATTTTTCAGAAGAGAAAACAGAAGAACACAGAGGTTAAGTAACCTGACTGAAGTCACACAGGAAGTGGTAGAATCAGGATTTAATCACAGACAATCTGGCTCCAGTGCCTGGGCTCTGAACCACATCATTAATGTAGACTATTGGCTGCAAGGTAGACTCACTGACACACTTATTCCCATTCCCTCAGAGATAGAAACAGGTCTGGGTTGTTTTCAGTGTGAGAAATGAGAATTCAAGCCATTTTTTAAAGAATGGTCAAATAAAGCCAGATGACTCGAGAGGATCCAAGCTAGAGACATTGTGGGGAGAGAAAAACAGGTTGAGATGGATAGGTTGATGAGAGGATTTCCTGGAGGAATCAAATAAGTAAAATTATTAATTGTTGCAAAAATTAGTATAAAAATTATATACTATAAAATTTTATTTAATTATTTTTTAAATAGTGATGAAGTACATGTAAAACTTAGTTTTCTAGCTTTGCAGCCTAGATTAGTCCGATTTCATACTGCTATAAAGAACATCTGGAGTCTGGGTAGTTTATAAAGGAAAGAGGTTTAATTGACTCACTGTTCAGTATGGCTAGGGATGCCTCAGGTAACTTACAATCATGGGAGAAGGTGAAGGGGAAGCAAAGCACCTTCTTCACAAGGAGGCAGGAAGGAGAATGAACACAGGAGGAACTACCAACACTTATAAAACCATCAGATCCTGTAAGAACTCACTGTCAGGAGAATAGGGAAACTGCCCCCACGATTCAATTACTTCCACCTGGTCTCTCCTGTGACATGTGGGGATTATGGGGATTAGAATTTAAGATGAGATTTGGGTGAGACACAAAGCCTAACCATATCACCGCCAAACTTTCTTCCTACTTGAAATATCAGTTAGGGAGGAAATATGGCTTGAAAATTATATTCTTCCTTTACACTTACAATGAAATTAGACTTAATCTTAAAATAGGAAGACGAATTCCCAATTTCCTTTTCATCCCAAGAGAAGAGCCAGCTGACCCCAGGGGACACTCAACCCCATGGGGTCAGGCCACACACCTTGAGACCCTCCCTAGGGCACCTTACATAAAAGCACCAACAGCTATGGCAACTGGGATGGGAGTGGGAAATATTGACTTCTACCATAGCTTCTCAACTATTCACCTGCTCCTAGATTCATGCCCATCCACAGTCATCCTCCCCAAAACCTCCAGTCATATTTCTAAAAGACAAATCTGATTATCTTCCTCTTCTGCCAAAAATCTTTCAAAGGTTTGCCATCAACTATGGCAAATTAGTCAAAATCTTTAGCATGGACAACAATGTCCTTCCTAAGCAAACCCCCTTGGAAAGCTTATCTTTCTCATCCCTGGTGCTGCATGCTGTGTGGTGGTCTAGAAGATGGAAAGGGATGCTTGCTGTATCAGCAAAATTCTTTGTAGATTATGATGTCTCTTAACCAGCTTCCTAGTCTTAATTTATGGAGGCTTTGGTAGAGGGACTCAAAAGATTCCAGTGGGGATTCACTGGGCAGGAAGAAAAAAAAAAGCAGAGAGTATGTATTAAATCATAAAACACACATTTGCAAAAGTTGTCCTAAAGCTTTCCCAAGTCAGAAACTATAAATCCCCTTACAGCCATTTATTATACATTAGGGAACGCAGCTTTTTCAGATGTAAAGATGTAAAAAGTAAACATTTTAACTCCCCTTTTTTTTAAGTTCAGGTCTTTTAAAATTTACTTCTAAGTATTTGCCTTTTTGAATTCTGGTGAACTCAGCAGTGGTGGGAGCTAATCTAATTTAGAACCACTGTCTTTTCCTAGACTAAGGCAACCAGAAAGGAAAATCTCAATTGAAAATGAACTAAGAAATGTCTACATTGTTGATGGGGTGAAAGATGACTAACCTGCTAGTGGGCTTCATTATCATTGGAACCTGGGTCCAAAAACAAAACAAAACCCAATATAGGGCTTAGTGCAAAAACTGTTCTGGGAGTTAACATTGATATTTAATATACAACAATGATTCACTGAAACTTATTTGTATTATTTGATAGATACCTTCCTGGGCAAAAAGAGTCACTCCAGGTTGTTCTAAGTTACAAACTCCCTGAAAACTCAGAAGATGCTAATTTCATTTACTGAATATTAACTAACACTAAACTTGTTTGAAACTATATTTAGTACAGTAGTGAGACCACAGGCACCAACCAGCAAAGCATATGAATTTTCCTTTCAGCGTCTCAGCCTTGGCAGCACAGAGTGTTACGACAGTGAGAAAGGCCTCCTGCTTCACCTGAAGAATCTATCAAGAAATTTTATGACAAGCCTCAGAAGTGACATTTTGCACCTTCTCAATGTGGCATTGAGCCATTTCACACCGGTTGGAGAAAACAGTGTGCCTGTTAACAACATTTTTCATGGAAAAATTAGAAATCAACTCCAAAGCAACTGTAAATAGTACCCGTCTACCACAATTACTGTGCTTCCAACCGACACATAGTTCTCAGGCACAAAAAGGTAACAAAAATAAACTTAAAAAAGGAAAGAGGGGCCAGGCGTGGTGGCTCACACCTATAATCCCAACACTTTGGAAGGCTGAGGTGAGAGGATCACCTACGCCCAGGAGTGTGAGGCCAGCCTGAGCAACACAGCAAGACCTTGTCTGTAATAAAAATAAAATTTTTTAAATGTGTTTGGAAAAAGGAAAAATGAAGTAAAATGAGTTATAATGAAGTGCTCTTTCTCTGTAGATGCTAATCTTATAATAAAGCCAACTGGGGAATTCTATTTTTAATTAATATTTTTGAGAATTTTTTTTTTAAGACAGAGAAAATAACACTTTTACTGAATATCCAGTTTTGGATCCACATTTCATTTATTCATTCATTTTAAGTTCCAGAAAGTTAGGAATTTTTGCTGTTTTGTTCACTGCTGCATCCCTAGCTCCTGGAACAGTGCCTGGCATAAGGTAAGAACTCCAGAAATATTAGTTGAATAAATTCATTCATCAAATACATATCAAGTGCCTACGCTGTATCAGGCTGGGTGATAGGTCCAGGGATGTAAAGAGTTGCTCACAGTCTATAAAGTATACTCCTCCCAGCTCCAAATTCATTTATCTAAATGCTTCCTTGAAATATCTAACAGGCTTCTCAAATTTGACATGGCCAAAACAGAGCTTTTTTCTGCAACTACTCACCTACCTCTTGCTCCAAATCATTCCCACCCTTGATAGGTGGAAAATAATTACCCCAGGACTTCTGATCACTTGATGCAAATATATGCCAATGAAGCACCAGTGTAAGGTTTCCTATTGTGTATAGCTAGACACAATCCTAACTGACACATCATTCAAAGGGTAGATAGAAGAGAGGCAAGGAAGAAAACAAATTTTAAAAGGGCTTTCAAAGGTAGTAAGAGGACCAGGGAAGCAGATTAGATAGGAAGGTCAACTTGAAACCAGGGGACCACCACCATGTGGTCAAATAAAATGAGAACATGATAAAAAGTGATTTTACTTGGCAATTAGATGTCGGTTCCAACAGGAGTGAAAAGAAGAAAAGGAGATTAACATATTTCCGTTGTTCTATTTAGAAAGATATCTATGCTTTATTGACTATTAAATCTGTATATTCATAAAACTTCTTTGTTTAGCTTTACTTAAATGGCCGGAGAATCATGTACTAACATATCCCAGCTATCATGGCAAAGAAAACCAGTGGAACCTGAGTTAACCTCTAGTAAGAGGAAGCAAAATTAATTGGCATGACTGCTTTCACCAATATCCCCCTAACTACAACCAGACTAATAGATTCTCAACAACAATGAAAGAGTCTATGAAAGAGAAGGAGAAAAGAAGGAAGAAGAAGGGGCGAGGGGAGAGTAGGAAGGAAAGAAGGAAGTGAGAAGGTCTAGAGGGAGTGACACAATGCCATTTGTATTACAATAGACAGTGGATATGCTAGAAGACAGCGGACATGCTAGAAGACAGCCAGGGAAGACTTCTCAGCAGAAGTCGCTCATAAACTGAGAGCTACAGACAGCAGAATTAATCAGGAAAGAATGTGAGGAAATGCTACAGGCTGGGTCAGGAAGGACCACGGAAAGTACATGAAGCATGTCTTAATCATCTAAAACATCTTTCTCGAGGTTTCTTTCCATCCTTGTGCTTGAACTTAACAGGTAACCTACTATTTTGAGTTACGCTGATTTGGTTTGTTTGGTAATTTGAAACACTGTCCATCATCCAAAGTCATTAACTGGATTTTACTAGTGGGTGCCTAGATCCCAGCTAATACC
The DNA here is from genome assembly GCF_000951045.1 of Mandrillus leucophaeus. Classification (NCBI taxonomy): domain Eukaryota; kingdom Metazoa; phylum Chordata; class Mammalia; order Primates; family Cercopithecidae; genus Mandrillus; species Mandrillus leucophaeus. The sequence goes on from NW_012098100.1 coordinate 434,298, forward strand.
CCAGTTCCCAAAGCAAGGGTCTGGGAACTGTTATAGTAACATATGATAGTAACATGTTACTATCATAATATTTAGTGTCTTTTACTGAAGCATACCAGTGAACCCGGAAAAGAGAAAACTCTGAAATCATCCTAGTCATTTATTTGGATATTGATGTGCAGTCTTTCACATATCACCAAATTAGAACACAACAGGGTTTTGTGGCAGCCCCCATATACTCACTGTACAATGCCAAGGAAAGCATCCAAAATAGCCTAGATTTAAGAGTAAAAATCTTTGTCTCTAATATAGATCCAAAAGATGACAAGCATAAGAAAAAGTTTCCTTTTGCACCTTGTGTTTACTCATCCTGTTCAAAAAATTGTTAGGGATTAGTGCAATGTGAAAGCAACATTTTGTACTTTGGATTCTCAGCCATTTACTCCCCAGTAATAGCCAAAGAGGTGGGGGTGGGGAGGAATTTGATCAAGATTTGTAAAAATCCCCCTGTAACCTAATATTGAAAACTTTAAAGAGCCTTTCTGAAATTACCGTTACTAAAATATTCACAGCAGCCAAGCCTTCTGCCGAAATCCTTAGGCCCTGCTAAGTCAATGTAAGGGATGAAATCAATTACACAGGCTTAATTTGCAAAGAGAGAAAATTTAAACATCTAAACTGGGATTACTTAGTTTCACAAGATATATCCAGTTACTGAAGTTTTTATGAGCCTTGCATAGAATAAGTCCCCAAATATTTGTTTAAAGAGTTAACTAGTGAATGAGAATCAATGAATAAAAGTAAAAGAGGGAAGGAAATTCAGCTACAAGAATTAGCAATGTATAAATATGCTTTGAGTATTAGACATTAAATACAGTTTAAATCCATGTCAGTATCCAAGTAACTGATGAGAGATGCCTGATATAAAATGAGCTATCATCTCAATGAGACTATTAAGAAAGCAAGTGACTGGAAACCAGGTTGTAGTACACAAGTCTTCCTTCTTCCTTATCCTCATGCTCTTACCTTCTAATTGGTTTTTTCCCCCCTCTTCTCCAATCTCACTTCTGTAATCTCTGGTCCCCAATATTTTTTTTAAGTATCCAAAGAGGTAGAGGTAAAGACTCTTCATTCCCTTTCTGCTAGCAACACTCACACCTTAAGCTGGATGAGTCTGTTCAATTGTTCATTCATTGCTTAGTTGACTCAACAGCAAATGAGCAACTGGGTCCCAAGCACTGTTCTTGGGCTAGGGTCAAAAACAACCAAAAAACACACTTGGTCCCTACCCTCAGGCTGCTTAGAGTCTTTGCGGGGACACAGATGAGTAAAGGACCAATTACAATACAAATAGAGGTATATTTGGAACTCTCGGAAAACACAGCCTAATGTTAGAATTTATAATCTAGTTCGGAGGAAGGACATTTGAAATGTAAAGGAAATGAGTGTTGGTTAATGGTTCAAGAGAACCACTATATATTAGTGGTTAGAGGGATATTGGCAAAAGGAGGTAAGATCTAAGATGGAGTCTGGAGATGAGAAAGCATTAGCGAGGTGGAAATGGAGGGGAAATAGAAGGGAAATGTAGGAAAGGTAAATAGAACTAAATCTGCATTGAAAGACCGGAGCTGATGGATCGGTATTTTGAGGGAATCTGTCTGGATAAGACCTGTGCTTTACATCAAACAAAGCAAACTCACCACTTCGCTAAGCACAATCCCACTGTGCTTTGTCTGCTCACCAGTGGCCACATGGGAATATCCTCCCCATCTTGCCCCCAGTCCCACCCTTCCTTTAATGCATAACTTTGCAATTCATTATGTCCTGTCTTAAACCTTACATTTCTATGGCTCTTTTTAGGGTTCACATATGTGCTTTGTCAATACTTGTGATATCTGTACTGTTTCAAATGACCCTTCTCCTCCACTAATAGATTGTAAGTAGTTCCTTAAGAACAGGATGATCTTAAAACAACCTGATTGACATAGAATTGTCTTTGTCTTTGTTCGTGGTACAGTACTTTCCCAGAGCAAATACTTACTATTTATTAATTGTTTAGTAACACCGTTTAGGTAAGCAAAAATGACAAAATTATAACCCAAAACTACCTAGTCATCCAGGTTCTGGACTATTCTTAAGGGAGAAATGGAAAAAACTAATTTTTCTTGGTGTCACTTCCAGTGGATCTATGTGGGGATTCACTGTGATGAGAAAGTGAACAGGTAGTTCTGTTCCATAAACACTACACATTTGGACTAGAGGTCCAAATTGTTAGATTAGCATGACACTAAAACCATTATTACTTAAGAATAATTCGGGGTTGGGGTCAAATATTTATCCTCTTTATTGAGATGATGGTGACACCTAAATCTCCAGTACACCTGCAAATTCCAGAGGAAAGGAGGATTCTCCTCTATGACCAGTTGAAAAGAGAGATACACTTGGGACATGTGGCAGTAAATTTTCAAAAGATTGATGCCCAGAAATTGCAAGCAAAACTTCTAGTCATAATAAAATGATACTTGTAGCCAGCTCTCTTAGGTAAGTTTTTGAGACAAAAACAAAATTAAGATTGAACTTTGAGAAAGATTATTTTTCTTGAGGCAGCATCAGAGGACTTTGTACATTTCTTCAGTTCACTGGTTTACAAAGTTGTGGTTACATGCAGTTCAAAAGAAGTTCCAGTGTTCTGTAAGAAATGCTCAATGGCCAAAACACCCATTCCATGGCTCATAGGTAGCCTTTTATGAAATGGAAATTTCCACTAAAAGTAAAAATTATATTATCATACTGACACGGACAGGAGACAGGGAAATACTGGGTAGAAGAGGGTAGTTCCCCAGCAAAGGCCCTATCCTCAAGCCTGAAGACCTGTGGCCCTAAGTGAGGACAGGCATTTCTGTTTTCAGGCTCAAAAAGTTGCCTTTTGGCCCATCATGTCCCCCATCCTGCCCCTATATAAACCCAAGACACAAGCAGCTGAACATCAAGACCAGCAGACCAGCAACGGTGGAACAATGAAGCAGAGCAAGAGAGAAGAGGAGGGATGTCTGGATGCTGAGGGGAGTTCAGCTGGGGGCGGTCAGAGAAGAGTCTGACCACTGGATGGCCCATCTCCAGGGGAAAACCACCCTCCACTCCATCCCCCGCTTCCAGTTCCCCATCTGTCTCTCTGAGAGTCACCTCCACCATTCAATAAAACCTTGCACTCATCCTTTGAGTCCACATGTGATCCAATTCTTCTGGTACACTGGGCAATAACTTGGGATACAGAAGGCTGTCACACTGCCCACCCTGCCCTTGCTATAAGGAAGAGGATCCACTGAGCTGATGAACAGACAAGCCATCTGCAGGTGGCCAATCTAAAAGAGCTTGGTAACACATGCTCACTTGGGCTTCGGGATTCACAGACATCCACCCCTAGATGCTGCTGTGGCGCTGGAGCCCAAAAGCACTCACACGGGCCTCTGCACCTGCGTGCTCCCCCGGGGGGTTTGAGCTGCGGGATAACCAAGCAGATGACAGCCCTGTCACATGTCCTGCGAGGGGAATCAGGGAACTCTCCATTTCAATACCAGCATACCAGTGCTGATTAAGTGATAGGCTTCAAATGCATCTCCACATTTGGGGACTATCTAGCAGGACCAGCTCCTATGGATGATCATTGGCATTTGCCTGATAAGACAAGGTGTCTATTTTGCCATTTAGGGCTTTGCAGACTTTGTTATAAAGGAAGCTTAGACTCTTGCAGTATTCACTATTCTTAATATATTGTCTCTGAGAGACTTGTAATTTTTTTTACTAACTCAACAAACATTTATTGAGCACCTATCATGTTCCAAGCGCTGAGCTGTGGCAAAGGTGATTCCATTCTGGCCTTGCCATCCAGGAACTAACAATCCAGTGGTGGAGGCAAACATGTAAAACAGATAATTTTGCTAAATAGTGGTAAGTGCATAATAGAAGTAGGAGGAGAATACAGTGGGTTCAAGAGAAGCAAAGAAGAATATGAATCATTCTGGGAGATGTTAGACTACTAGAAGGGATATCAGTAACTGAGGTTACTGCAAACATTCCTCAATTGCTTTCTTGAAAAACACTTAATTTTCTATCACGAACTTTACTTAGCGATTAATCCCTTGATCAGTCATAAGACCTAAAAAGATTTTTTTTTAATAAAGTAGGACAAACTTCACCACCTCCAGGTAACCCACCCACCTACTATTCAAAATGTGGGTCAACCCCAGTTTGACTCAGAGGAATCAAGCTTACTCAAAATACCCCAGAAATGCCCTAGTGACCACTGGTCACCTTTAATCAGAAAAGCAAGAGAAGACCTTGTCAAATCCAAAAGCAACCTAAAACACAGCTGGAATTCTCTGCACTCCCAAGGCCACTCACATTTACCTTCTTACCTTTCCAGGGCATAGTTGCCTAAACAGTGTCCCATCCTCTCATTGATGGCCCTCTAGCCATAAAGTTAACATTCTCCAAATGTGCTCAAAACTCAAAACTCCTAACCATGTATCTCTTATGCACAGAATATTGCATATAATGAGAGCTCATTTGTACAATGAATGAATGAATGAGTTTTTCTATTTTTATTCACTTTATCAGGCTTTTCTCTCTATGTCAAATGGTATTTCCATGTCTCCCTCTCCTTCCTCTCCCGCTACAAATCCCTGCCCCCCACCATTATATCATCTGTTAAGCAATATTTGAAGGGAGATGGTAATAGGAATAACAAGGATTCTGCAATTAGACATCTCTGATTCAAACCCTGACAACATTACCTTATCAAGTCACTCAACGTCTGTGACTCCCAGTTCTCCACTTGTAAAATGAGAATAATGCCCCCTAATATATAGTATTGTTGGGAGAGAAAACTGTTATGTCTAAAGTTCCTGGTATGCTTTTGTGTCAAGCCCCAATGCTAATTTCTTTCCTTTTCTCAGGACCCAACTTAAATCCCTCCTCTTCTGAGAAGTCTGTCTGCTTACCCACTAAAAATTAATCTCTACTGTAGCACGGGAACACTTTCCCAGTCTCTGAATGCCTCCATGGGGAAACAAATCTACAGTTGAGAAACTTTAGACATTATAGAGAAAACAGGATAGGAAACTGAGGGCATTGTTAAGCCTGAACTGTTCTCAGTTCAGTAAAATAAAACCATAACCCAACTTGCTAAATAAAAACACTATCAATTTTATTTATGGCTCTTAAATTAGCAATTATGCCTACTGTAGTATTATTTTTCATTTACCACTCCCTGCTCATTAGAAGATTTCTAAAGAGTTCCTTGCCTTGTAATTGATAAAGCTGCTTGTAAATTCATTTCACTTTGAGGCAAATTATCCACATACTGCCAGAAGCTGTGTTTTATCTATAGCCAAATGTTCGATGCCTATCTGATTTTATGGCTCCCATTATCGACTCCTGCGTCTCAAGTTCCAACATGGTCTCCAAAACAAGGAAGCACACAGGGCTTGAGAAGAAAAACAGCTTTAAATAGGTTCTAATAAAGCACTGTATATTACTAGTGAGCAGCGGACAAACCCCCACTTCTCAGTGCTCAGGATGATGCAGTTTTCTTCAGTCCATGATAACCCCAGGCTTTAAGATTTCCTGACCTCCAATGCCCAAGGCTGCAGCCTGAAAAATGAACTTTTTTCAGCTTCCTTTATCAACTTCTTCCAGTTTCATGGACAAAAACACTAGTCCTTGTGAAACCAAGCTTTTTGTTTTTTCCTTCTTCTTTATACGGTCTGATGTCAAATTAATGTTACTTGGTCAAGGCCCCACCGGAGTTACCACAGTTGGGTGGAATCACTGAGAGAAGAGAAGTGCCTCCAGGTACTCCAAAGTCTCCTCTCCCTTAACCTATCTTTCACTGAGAGATGTGGTCCTCTTTCTGAGGACACCAATAAAAATGTGATACGAAAGAATTTTAAAAATAAAAATACAATTCTGGATTGAAGCATTAACAACTCTGTGCAGTATTCTGCTTTCTGACAGAGAACAACAAAGACCATTTTGTAAAAGGCATCTACAGCTGCCCACCACAGTCCTTACTGCCTTTTAATGAACTTATATGGGACCATCATTCACTAATGTTTCACATGCTTGTGGACCAATTCAAGCTATCTAGGTAGAAATCTATATAGATTTTTCTGTACTTTCTCCAATGAACACAAAAAGTAACTTTTCACGTCAAGATTTATCCTCTTCTTCTGAATCATTCAATAAACACTTATTGAGTTCTGAGATACTGCAGTGAGCAACATAGACAATGTATTTTTTCTCATGGTGCTTAAATGTTAGGGTAGGACATGGACAACAAACAAGTACAGTTAGCCCTCCAATTCTATGGGTTCCTTATCCCTGGATTCAATCAAGCTCAGACCAAAAATATTCAGAAAACAAAAATGGATGGTTGCACCCATGATGATCATACACAGACTTTTTTGTCATTATTTCCCAAACAATAGCATATAACAATTATTTACACAACATTTACATTATATTAGGTGTGATAAATAATCTAGAGATAATTGCAAGTGTGCCAGAGGATGTGTGTAGATTATATGTCAGCACTCCACCAGTTTATATGAGGGACTTGAGCATCTGTGGGTTTTGGTATCCAAGAGGGATCCTGGAACCAATCTCCTGCAGATACTAGGGTACTGAGGGATGGCTATCAGCACTTAATTGCAGATAATGGTAAGTGCTGTGAAGAAAATTAGGCAGGATAATGTGTGTGTGAGAGAGAGTGTGAAGTGGGTATACGGGAAATTAGTACAGATGAGGTCATCGAGGAAGGCCTCTCTAAAGAGGTGACATTTAGCTGAGACCTGAATACTGAGAAGCAATCGTGCATATTCCAGACAGAGGAAATAGTGAATGGGAAGTCTTCAGGTAGGAACAAGATCAAGGAACTACGGCCCCTGGGAGAGCTCATTGTCATGTGTGCTTCTTCATGACTTTATAAACTTTATACATAAATCCTGTTAACCTTGATCTTTGTGGACAAAATAATGCAAATCACATCTATGAGTTTCTAGCCCTCTTGGTTCTTTCTGGCGCACTCCTTCAGGGCGAGCTGCAGACATCCAGGAATACTTGTTGATTATTAACACCCACAGATGATGAAAAACAGATTTTGCTAGTTGGTCAGCCATAAAATTCTAAGGAAGCCTGCCGGAGATTTAGCACAATCCTTAGGTAGCTGGGCCATTCATTTCTGTATAACTATTACCTTACCCAATCCCTCACCCCATCTCACCCGTCCCCAGGAACATAATAGCTGTGCTGAGTAATAACCTTTCTTAATCTGTGGGAAGTCAATACTTAACAACTGAGGATTGCCTTTCACATTGCTTTTTGTTGAAATATACCTAAGACTCTCGGATGTTATTTGGGAAAAGCTCTAAAACTTAACCTGATAAAGAAGTAATTTACAAAAAGAGAAGCTTTGATAGATATTCCTGATGAGGCTGACTCTAGGCTTACAAAGCATTGTAAACAGTTATGAGTACAAACATATGGTTAGATAAAAGAAATAAGTTCTGTTTGATAGCAGATAGTGTGACTATACTTAGCAACAATGTTATGTATATTTTAAAGTAACTAGAAGAGAAGACTTGAAATGATACCAGTACATAAAAATGATACTCACTCAAGGTGAAGAATACCCCAATTATCCTGATTTGATTGTTACACACTCTTTGCATGTAAAAAACACTCACAGTACCCCATAAATAAGTAAATTATTATATATCAATAAAAGGGAAAAAAATAACCATAAAATAGAAGCACATCATGTTCCATATTAGTGATATTACATCCTCACGTTAAGAATGGATACGTTTTCTTCACATTCAATTCATTCATTATTCACACAGATGAATTCATCAGGCCTGAAATATACCAGTCTCTTAGACTTTTTCCCTAACCCAGTATAAACTGCTGCATTCCCAAGGTTATGGGAGCTGCCTCAGTGGTATCACCCTTGCTAACACTAGTGTGTGATACTTTCTTCCATTCACACATTCACTGGTTGGTCCACATACCTCAGGAGAATGATAAAATCTCTTTTACTTGTATGTTTACAGAAAGTCATCATAGCCTGTTATTGAAGAAATCTTTTTAAATACCCTGTAAGTCTGTACTGCCCTAAATTGACACAATCTACTCCTTTCTGTCCTGAAGTCTAAGCTAATGTTCAATCCCGGAGATATTTTACTTTTATGATGACATAATTAAGTGCCAAACATAGTCAAGAGACCTAAATTCCAGTCCTAGATTCATTTCTTCACTCACCAACCACTTATTATATATATATTATGCACCAGACTTTGCACCACTGGTAGGTTTTTTCACTTTGGGTAAGTAGCTAAATTGCTTTATCCCCCAGCTTTCTCATCTGTACATAGTTCTATAAAAAGGTCATTTACCAGATAATCTCTAAGGTCTTTTGCAGTTTTAAATACTTTTACTTCTAAGTCCAATTCTAATGTCCATATTGTTTCTGAATCATACTTGTTTCGAAGTAAACTGAGTTTGTCTCATAGACATTTCCCATTAAAACAAAGGTCAGTACTGGTTATTTCTCCTAAAGCATTAATATAATTTCACTGGTTGGGAGAAAAATATATAACAATATTTCTGGAATTCAGATGAATATTTGCAAGAATTATCAATGAAGAAATCATACTTTATATATATGTACACACACACACACACACACACAGTGGCCATTCATATTCACGAGTTCCACATCTGTGGATATGGAGGGCCAACTAAGAAACTTGTACATACTGGGAGTTTGATGTCCTGGTGATAGGGGGTCCTGGAACCAATTCTCTGAGGATATGGAAAGCTTCACTGTATATATATTCACAAGAGTTAGAAAACAATAATATGTTACAAATGTCTCAGAACCAGTTTCCCTAACAAAAAGAGAAGTATACAAAAATAAATATATTTTGCTGGTCATATTGTATATTCTTTCTCAGACTAATTTGACAATATGTAACAAGGATCATAAAACTGGTTGTGTAGATTAATTACAATAATAATCTTAATTCTTC
>NW_012098100.1:445399-447340 GCF_000951045.1 Mandrillus leucophaeus
TGTTATTCCTACTGCCTGAGATGGTATCTCATTGTGGTTTTGGTTTGCATTTCTCTAGTGACCAGTGATGATGAGCTTCTTTTCATGTTTGTTGGCTGCATAAATGTCTTCTTTTGAGAAGTGTCTGTTCATATCCTTCACCCACTTTTTGATGGGGTTGTTGTTTTTCTTGTAAATTTGTTTAAGTTGCTTGTAGATTCTGGATATTAGATCTTTGTCAGATGGATAGATTGCAAAAATTTTCTCCCATTCTGTAGGTTGCCTGTTCACTCTGATGATGGTTTCTTTTACTGTGCAGAAGCTCTTTAATTGGTCCCATTTGTCAATTTTGGCTTTTGTTGCAATTGCTTTCCGTGTGTTAGTCATGAAGTCTTTGCCCATGCCTATGTCCTGAATGGTATTACTTAGGTTTTCTTCTAGGGTTTTTATGGTTTTAGGTTTTATGTTTAAGTCTTTAATCCATCTCAAGTTAATTTCTGCGTAAGGTGTAAGGAAGGGGTCCAGTTTCAGTTGTCTGCATATGGCTAGCCAGTTTTCCCAGCATCATTTGTTAAATAGGGAATCCTTTCCGCATTGCTTGTTTTGGTCAGGTTTGTTGAAGATCAGATAGTTGTAGATGTGTGGTCAATTTCCAAGGCCTCTATTCTGTTCCATTGGTCTATATATCTGTTTTGGTACAAGTACCATGCTGTTTTGGTTACTGTAGCCTTGCAGCATAGTTTGAAGTCAAGTAGCCTCCAGCTTTGTTCTTTTTGCTTAGGATTGTGATGGCTATACAGGCTCTTTTTTGGTTCCATATGAAATTTAAAGCAGTTTTTTTCTAGTTCTGTGAAGAAAGTCAATGGTAGCTTGATGGCAATAGCAGTGAATCTATAAATTACTTGGAGCAGTATGGCCATTTTCATGATATTGATTCTTCCTGGTTCACCTATGTAACTTCCTTTCACCAATGAGCTTTCTCTCTTTCCAATCAGGCTCCTTTGCCATCACCATGAGGACACGCCCACCTCAGCCTGAGGAGTGAATGTGAGAGACATCTGGAAGAAAACCAAGTCATTCCAGCGGGGACCAGCAGTTTCTATGAGTTAAGAAGATCTAGCCAGGAGTCCAGGAAGGCCAGAGCAGCTAGAATTTGCAAGGCAAAATACCAAAGAGAGAACGCTGCAAATCTGCAGAGCCCCTCTCAAATCTGTGCAGCACATGACAAGTAATGATTAGCACATGTGTGTGACGAAACTGCCCACGGTTTGGGAAACAACCACGCCCCAAAACGATTAGAAAAGATATTCTCTAGAGCTCACACAGAGCCAGAAACAGTTCCTGTTCCCACTAGCTAAAGTGAAAACCTCGTAATTCATGAGGCATCAGACAGCATGACTGGGGAAGGGCATGGCCTGTGTAATGGGGCAAAATCAACTCTGGACAAAATACCGCTTTGCTGTCACCTAACAAAACTTAAAAGCGAAACGGAAAGAATCAACCTATTTCTAAGTAATGTAACTGTGCCCTAGAACAAATCTCAAGAATATTTACAGAAATACAAAAATATCCAGTTCCCAACAAGGTGAAACTGATCATTTCTGCATCCAACGAAAACTTACCAGGTATATTAGTCTGCTAGGGCTGGGTGACATTTATTGTGTCACAACTCTGGATTCCAAAAGTTCAAGGTCAAGGCGTTGGCAGGGTCAGTTTCTTCCGAGGAACGGAGGGAAGGAAGAAGGGATCTACCACAAATTTTTATCAGGCTGCTGGAATTGGGGTAGGAAGAAAGTAGAATGGGGCCAAATAAGCCATTGGGACAGAAATAAAATTCTATTTTTTAAAATAATCTATGCCCTTTACAAAAGAATGTGAAGGTGCTCAGCAAGACACACACAATAATGAAATTAAAATCTAAATGGAAAGCAAAGCCATGAATATCTGGAGGAATTAAGTAAA
>NW_012098100.1:452665-454089 GCF_000951045.1 Mandrillus leucophaeus
AGATGCCACAGGTTGAGTCATATTTTCTTGGAAAAGTTTTCCTTAAAAAATAGTCAGCAGGGTGCGGTGGCTCACGCCTGTAATCTCAGCACTTTGGGAGACCAAGGCAGGCAGATTACCTGAGGTCAGGAGTTTGAGACCAGCCTTGCCAACATGGTGAAACTCCATATCTACTAAAAATATAAAAGTTAGCCAGGTGTGGTGGCGGTTGCCTGTAATCTTAGCTCCTCGGGAGGCTGAGGCAGGAGAATTGCTGGCAGCCAGGAGACAGATGTTGCAGTGAGCCCACATGGAGCCATTGTACTCCAGCCTGGGAGACAGAGGGAGGCTCCATTTGAAAATAATAATAATAATAACAATAGCCATTGTGGTTTTTTGTGGTTTTTAAAAATTTTTTTATTTTTTGTTTTTTTGAGATGGAGTCTTGCTCTGTCACGTGGGCTGAAGTGTAGTGGCATGATCTTGGCTCACCGCAACCTCTGCCTCCCAGGTTCGAGCAATTATCTGCCTCAGCCTCCCAAGTAGTCAAAATTACAGGCACCCACCACCATGCCCGGCTAATTTTTGTATTTGTAGTAGAGACGGGGTTTCACCATCTTGGCCAGGCTGGTCTTGAACTCCTGAACTCGTGATCTACCCGCCTCGGCCTCCCAAAGTACTGGGATTACAGGCATGAGCCATTGCTCCCAGCCTAGTCTTTGTCTTTAATAAAAGTATCGAATATTTTTTAAAGCCAAAAAAGCCAACATTTACAAATGGGAAACTGGTATTAAAGGGTTATTGCTAATGAAATTAGAACCACAGCAATACATCTATTTTTAAAGGCCAAGGTTTATTCATTGCAGTTTCTATTTAGGCAACAATTAAATAAGAATTTTACTTACTTGCACCCTTACTGTGGAAACTCTCTCTTACACATAATTGGCTCACTTCCCTACCTTTGTAAATGTTATATAGTGAGCAAAATTAAATTAATTCAATGCTTGATGATTGAAGTTTTGCATTACCTCAGAATCCTACTTCTCACCAATAATTCATATTAAACAGATGTTTGGATAAAGATGTAAAAGATACATGAGATAGGCCTGAATTTATACTAAATCACAGAATATACTTTAGATATTTGATTATTTTTTAAAAATACCATGTATGTTTGATTTCTCGTTATTGCAAATTTTTCTTCTAAGAGTAGATTACAAATGGACTGTAGTTAATGGAATGATAGAGATCAAAATGTGGTTCCCCCCCGCCCCGTGATTCCCAGCGTTTGACAGCCACAGTGCACATCACTTGCCAACTCTACAGATGATGATGACACTTACCAAATAAGTACTGAAATTTATCATCTTGTTTCTGAAATAAACATACTGTATTACAAGTGAGTGCGGTGGCTCACGCCTATAATCCCAGCACTTTGGGAGGCC
>NW_012098100.1:457544-459669 GCF_000951045.1 Mandrillus leucophaeus
GAGCTAAGATCGTGCCACTGCACTCCAGCCTGGGCAACAGAGTGAGACTCTGTCTCAAAAAAAAAAAAAAGAAAAAAAGAAAATACACAGTTAGGAAACTCAGGTGTTCTATGTCACCGTCTGAAGGAAGAATCATACATTTTGGTACCCAAAAAGAGGAAGTAGGTTATCCCTTTCAGAGCATACGTAAATCCTTACTCCATCATTTTACACCAGTTAAATGCTTTATTTACCTTTGTCAATGAGCAGATAAGCAAGTGCTCTTCTGCAAAACTATAAATAATTAGAAGCCAAAATGGTGGAATGCTGAAATCATCATCTGCAAATTAGCAGTGGCTATTTCTATGTCAGGTTTTGATTTTAGGAGAAAGGAAAAGAATATATTCTAATCTACTTCGTCGGAACAGTTGTAATCAGCAGATGATGGAGATGACAAAACTCAAGTAATTAAACTTCTTTCTCATTTAAAAATCTATTATTCAACAGCAAAAGCAAAAAATACATCAGTGGATTTTTACTTTCGACCGCTGGAAAGTGTTCTATCTCTAAATGGACTATCATTAATTTCTATAATATATAAGATTAGGCAAACAAACAAAAAAGGAAATAATAAATATAATTACCTTAGAAAAGAATGTTTTGTAGCTTACTTGTTTCTTTTATGGCCTCAATATATTGAAAGATATGTGACTATGGAAATATCAGTCTATCTCTTTTTTTCTCTTACTCATTACTGTCAAGTCCTGCAGAATACAAGATGGCACTGGAATACTGTGTTCCATTCTGTTGCATTAAGAGACTTAACCCATTATTAAATCTCTGAGTTCTTTTGCTGGTCCTTTGGCAAACAGGTAAATAAATTGCTGGAAAAAGTCCTCATCAGTCATTTGTTCATTAAACTAATATTTATTGACCCTACTATGAGCCAACAAGATTCTATTAGGTGAATGAAGCAGACTAAAATCCTTGCCTTCATGGAGTTTACATCCTAGTGGAGGAAGGACAATAAAACAAACAAGTAGAGAGTTAAGTCATATGGTGATAAAAATGGAAGAGGAATGGGGTTGGGGAGAGGGCGCTAGGGAGGTGGTAGCATTTTAAAGGATGCGATAAGGTCTCCATGAGAGGATGCCTTATGACATTTCAGCAAAGATCCAAAAGGTGTGAGGGAGGGAGGCATGGAAATAACTGTAGAAAGAGCCTTCCACACAGAGGGAGCAGGGCTGGCAGGATTGAAGAATGGCAAGGAGGTCAGTGCAGCAGAATAGAGCAGTCTAGGGGATGAGTGCGATGAGTTGAATTAGGGAGGTGAGGGACAGAAGGGCAGGGCAGATTGTGGAGGACACTGTGGGCCATTGTTAAGACTCTGGCTTTCACTCTGAGACAGATGGGAAGTCACACAGAGGTTGAACTAAGGAGAAGCATAAAATGGCACATAGATTTTAAATTATTGTATGGTCATTGTGTTGACCACAGACTATAGAGGATCAAGGGGAGAAACAGGAGGCTCTGCAGGAAGCTGTTGCCGTTATTCAAACAAGAGAGAATGGGGGCTCAGACCAGGGGGTTGCAGCCTCCATGGTGAAAAGACCCCTGCAGATAACTTCCCACCCAGCTGTTCATGGGATTAACAGATGCCACAGGTTGAGTCATATTTTCTTGGAAAAGTTTTCCTTAAAAAATAGTCAGCAGGGTGCGGTGGCTCACGCCTGTAATCTCAGCACTTTGGGAGACCAAGGCAGGCAGATTACCTGAGGTCAGGAGTTTGAGACCAGCCTTGCCAACATGGTGAAACTCCATATCTACTAAAAATATAAAAGTTAGCCAGGTGTGGTGGCGGTTGCCTGTAATCTTAGCTCCTCGGGAGGCTGAGGCAGGAGAATTGCTGGCAGCCAGGAGACAGATGTTGCAGTGAGCCCACATGGAGCCATTGTACTCCAGCCTGGGAGACAGAGGGAGGCTCCATTTGAAAATAATAATAATAATAACAATAGCCATTGTGGTTTTTTGTGGTTTTTAAAAATTTTTTTATTTTTTGTTTTTTTGAGATGGAGTCTTGCTCTGTCACGTGGGCTGAAGTGTAGTGGCATGATCTTGGCTCACCGCAACCTCTGCCTCCCAGGTT
>NW_012098100.1:460789-478255 GCF_000951045.1 Mandrillus leucophaeus
TCAAAAAAAAAAAAAAAAAAAAAATACTGTATTACTAAACTCAATCATGTTATCCAAATATAGATCAAAACATTCCCTTTCATGATAAGACTGTACTTCTATAGCCTCCCCTGCTGTTCTCACTCCAGCAACATTTTTCTGGCCTGACAGGACCGTTAACCAGATTTTCCAAGCAAGAATTATTTATATCCTCCTGTGCACTTCAGTGAAACTAATTTGAGTTGTCCTTCTTTTTCACTGGCTTCTCAATAAATCTTGCTGATAGTTTAAATAGAAATATCATCAAGTCAGGCTAGAATGTGGCAAAAATTACCATTGTTAAGCCCAGAGCTTAAGTGGTAAAAGAAAAAAGAGACTGGAAAATATGAGGCAAGAGCTTTTTGATAAACATGAGACACAACAGAAAATATGCAAAGCTTCACAGTGTATGCATTAAGAAAAAAATTCCAAAGGAATGGTCCAAACCTAGTGTTTTAGTTTTCTAGGGCTACCATAACAAAATACTGCAGACTGGGTTGTTTAAAACAGCGGTCCTTAACCTTTTTGGCACCAGGGACTGGTTTCATGGAAGACAATTTTTCCACAGCCCAGAGGTAGGTGGATGGTTTGAGGATGATTCAAACACATTACATTTATTGTGCACTTTATTTGCATTATTACTTTATTTGCATATTGCATTATAATATGTAATGAAATAACTATGCAACTCACCATAATGTAGCATCATTGGGAGCCCTGAGACTGTTTTCCTGCAACTAGATGGTCCCAGCTGAGGGTGAAAGGAGACAGTAACAGATCCTCAAGTATTAGATTCTCATAAGGAACACACAACCTAGATCCCTCTCCTGCGCAGTTCACAATAGGGTTTGTTTTCCTATGAGAATCTAATGCTGCCGCTGATCTGACAGGAAGTGGAGCTCAGGCAGTAATGCAAGCAATGGGGAGTGGCTATGACTATAGTTGAAGCTCTCCCACCACTAACCTCCTGCTGTGTGGCCCAGTTCCTCGCAGGCCACGGACCACTATCAGTCCATAACCTGGGGGCTGTAGACCCCTGGCTTAAACAATAGTTATTCATTTTCTAACAGTCCTGGAGGTCAGACATCTGAGACCAAGGTGTCAACAGGATTGCTTTCTCCCAAGGGCTCTCTCCTTGACTTGTAGACAGTCATCTTCATGTTCACATGGCATACCCCGCAATGTGTGTCTACGTCTACATTTCCTCCTTTCCTTGGCTTATAGTTGGTTGTGTTCTCCCTGCATCTCTTCACATGGAGTACTCTGTGTATGTGCATCTGTCTCTAAATTTCCCCTTTTTATAAGGACTCCAATCATACTGAATTAGGGCCCACCCTGATAACCTCATTTTAACTCTTTAAAGCTTCTATCTCTACATACAGTCACATTCCAAGATGCTGGGAGTTAGGACTTCAACATATGAATTGAGGGGCCATACAATTCAGCTCATAACACACACCATTTAGGAAAAGTATATGGAATACACCTGTTGTCACCTGTTAGCTGTTTAATAAACTATGGTTTTTGATTGTTTGAACACCAAAACTATGCTAAGCCCAGAATACAGCATTTGACATACTTACATGCAAGTGAGAGGCCTAAAGCTTAAGTTTCATTAGCTTCAACCTGGTATATCTGGCCCTGCCACAAAGAAAAACGCTGCCTCAAAATCAAAACTCTTCTGTAAAGAGTGTTCATTCCTTCACCCCCATCCCCTATTCACACACACCCGCCTCCTTCAGCTCTTGTACGTCTGTGTCTTGCTCTACATGGTCTCTGTTACTATTGCCTTACTTTGTCCCCCAGTCAGTTTAGATTCATAGGTAGCCACAGGATGGGCAAGTTAGGAGATTCAAGACTAGGGCTGTGCTTGAGAAGCACCCAGGCCTCAGAGGGTATTGTCATCTTATTTAGAAAGGGACATGTATTTGGTTCCCTCTGCTTCTGAAGTTAACCAGAGGTCACATTTTTAGTGAATTAGAGACAAGTCTCCAGGATTTAGCATATAAAGACGAGCCAACCCTCTCATATACAATTGGGAAGTTGAGTGTGGAGGTTTGAAATGTAGTGTACAATTTACATAAAGAGTCCAAAGCCTTCTTAGGGAAAGGAACCAATATTACTGTGCACTTCCGCAGATATTCAAAGTTATGAAAGCAGATGTGATAGACTGAATAGGCTTTGTCCAAGTCTGAATGTCAAAAAAAAAGGCAATGGTACTCTTGAGGGAAAAAGAGGCTTTAAGAGTTGAAGGAGACAAAAGCAGACAGTGGGTCCTTGCTCTAAGATGGTCAGAAGGGACCTTGGTTCTGGATCCACCTAGACTTCATAGAGACGACACTGGTACCCCTACTACCTTTCTGAAGTAGCTACGAACAAGTGGGCAGGCTGGGAGACCACTGTTACTATGTAGCTGTAACTTTGGGAACACAAACCTTCTTTAGAACAGAATGTTCATAGCTGAATATAAAACTGATGATAGAGACAGATATTTTACACATTTGCCTTCCCCTTCCCCCTAGCCTCTCTCTTCACAGGGATCACTCTTTCTGCATAGCATTTCCTGGAACATCCAGGACCCTGTGAATCCCGTTCTTCCCACAAGGGGCAGTGGTAGTGGTTTTGGTGGCGGCAACACGCCTGGGATTCTGTCTCACCCCCAGCATCTGAGAATCCTTCACAGGCCCTATCTTAGGGAAGCTTTTTAGTATAGTGGAAAAGGATGTGGAAATACGGGAAACCTAGGTTTGAACCTTGGCTCCATCATGTACCAACTGTACGGCTGTAAGTAAGTTAACTTACCTCTGTGAACCTCAGTTTCTTCATCTGTAAGCTGAAGTCACTGTGGGCAACAACCAAGTAGATTTGTCTAACATGCATAGCATGATCCCCAGCACGGCATGTGCTCTGAAAATTTTGGTTCCATAACTTTGCACTCCCAAAGACTTCCCTGGTAATGTTCGACCAATCACAAGTTTTAATTTGGAATACAGTCAAATTTAGAATGTAGCTGAAACAAGTCCTCTTATTATCACCATCACCTGTACATCACTGTTGTAATCCACTGGAAGCTATGGTCACACCGTTGTAAGGAGCTGTGAAGGATAAAAAGGCCATGCCCATCACAAATGGGGCTTAGGTTTGAACACTGAATAAACACTGAGAAATGAGATAAGAAAACTAGGCATCACTCAGCTTGGATTGAATTAAAAAAAAAAAAAACCTCCCAAAACACAGATATGCGATGTGAATAAAAAACAAAATGCATATGAATCAATGACTAGAACCTGAAGTAACTTGCTTTGGAGCAGACAGGAAAGCAAACAAGCAAACTGGCTTCAAGAAACTTGACTGGCAATCCCCGCCTTAGATGGATCGTTTACTTCCTGTGAATTCTCTCCACCCTTAAGTACAGAGGTTGGGCTGCCTCACCCTACACTTATCTATGTTCACTTGTCATTCTGTTTCAGGTTTTAGCTCCCTAAGTTCATTGTCAATTCCACCAGGGAAGAAACAATTATTTGTTTCTTTGGTATGCTCCCCTTGAGTAGGAACACAAGAAATAAAAGGAAAAAAGGGAGCAAGAAGGAAGAAGGAAGGGGACAAGAAGGAAGGAAGAAGTAAAAAGAGAGCAGAAAGGAAGATCTGCTTCAAAAGGAGGCTGAACTTTGCAGCGAAGTATCCTGTAGCAAAGTATCTCCATGCTAGGAACCTGGCCAGCTGCAAACTGCTCTTGGCTGTTCTATTGAACTTGATACATCCATCTTCCTATAATAGATACTTGTTGGAGGATTCAGTGTAAGGAAGCATCTGCCATGTTCGACCTGAATTGTCATCAATAAAGCAATAAACTCTTTTATAGCTTGTATTGGTCATTAGTGACTAATTAAATGTGGGAGATAAATGCAATATTTTCCAGGACAGCTGTTATACAAAGGGCAAGGCGGCAGAAATAATTGCACAATTGCTTTTATAAAGAGCTTTGTCTTTGAATATAAATCCAGGTATTTTCCTATGATGGCAACACCTAAAACAAGAAATAAGTAACACCGGCAGAAGAACTTGAGAAAGAGCAGTTCTCAAGTCCCCTTAGACCCTACACCACTATGATAGAAGGGATCCTTACACCTGCCCAAACATGCTGCCTTCTAGAAGTAACCCCTCCCACTTCTTAAATTTTCTCAGCACACAGCTCATGAGGCTCTTATTAAGCACTGCACTGGATTGTAATCCTCTGTGTCTGTGTCTTTTTATTTCTACCATTTGTAGATTCTTTAAGGCAAGGACTTTTCCACATTTAACTCCGAACCTTACGTAAGACCAAACTAGTGCTTTTTACTGAGTCTACAATAAAGAAATATTTGTTGCATAAATTAATAAAATTTGCATTATCTTTTAGTCTGAAATGTGTTCTCTTATCTATTTTTTTTTCATTTGCGCTTGAGCCCCTAAATCCAATAACTCTATGTAGACTTTGTTAAACAAGCACCAGACAGCATGGCCTAATAGTGAAAACACTGGGTAGAGGAGGTCAGGAAACACAAAGCATAATTATGGCACTTTTTCTAAAAATAAAAGTGAACTTTGGTAAGTCACATAACTTTTCTACACCTTGATTTCTTTATCTATAAAATGAGGAAAAATAGTATCTGCCCCCCAAAGAAACAAGGGAGGGGAAGGGAGGAGACATTTACTGGGTGCTTATTATATGCCAGACACTGAGTTAGGTATACACACAGGAATCATCTCATGTGACTCTCTTAATAACTTTGTGTTTGTTTTCCAGCTATACAGATGAGGAAACTGAGACTCAAGTAAAGTAACTGCAAAAAGTTATTCAACTAATAATTGACAAAGTGAGAACACACAGTTCAGGTCAAGCCATTCAACACTTAGTGAGAGCCACTGAGCTGACACTATGACTGTAGTCAAGGATACAAGATAAACTAAACAGAACTGTTACTATCAAGAAAAGGAAACATATAAACAAATAATTACATGCGAGTATGCATTTAAGATTCCTTCCAACCACATCTGCTGCTTTTAATGAGACTGTGAAAGATCAAGTATGTAAAAGTGTCACCAAGTCAAAAGGTTTATTTTAAGTACCTGTCCTAATACTGTAGAAACTCCACTAGGAAACATACTTTAAGTAAATAACTCTCAGTCATTGGTCACTGTCCTCAAGACGCTTACAATCTTACTGAACATATTGGTGCTTGAAGTGGTGGACTTCATCTAGAAAACTCACTCACATGAAATAATACATTCTACTAAAATAATGAGCAAAATTGATATGAATAATTCTGCTTTTGAGAATGCTTGACAACTATAACAATGAAGATAAACAGTGTCTTTGCCGTACAATGAATACAGTGTTAACCACACATCAGGGGCTAAGGTTTTCTGAATATTACGTCACCTACTTACAATTAATCTCCAGGTTTCATTGGGTTTATAGTAGGAAATATTCCACCACCCATATTCTGGCTTTGGCCATATATTCCTCTACAATTCAAGGCACTTTCTGGTTAAACAATATTTTAACATTTTCATAATGGCTTGCTCACTTGAAGCAGTAATATTAACTTTTATTCATAAAATCTTCGCTTCTTCCCATGAACCCAAGAACTGAGAATAGTACACATGAAATTAAAATAACAAAATATATAAAGGAAATTTCAAAAGAAAGTCAAGCCAAAAACTAGGACATCATTAACTAGAAATTACAAAGCAAACGAGTTGTAAAAAGATGTTTTACATTATCTTTCCTTTAGTACTTCGCTTTTGTATTGTTATGGATCTTTTACAAGCATAATTTTCTTGAATCTCTTGTGTTATTGTTGAAGTGATATTTAAAGCATCCACACATAACCCACAGGCTTAAATTCAGTGACTGATACTTACATATTTATTATGTTAAAAATATGTGCAGTTTCAGAATGCTCCTCTCTCTGGTGTATCATGAGGATTTAATTTGTGTCCCACTATACAAAATAAGAACTGATTCCTTCTTTGTTCTGTAAGCATTTGGAAGAGAAGGCCTCGAAAAACAATACGTGGAAACACACCCACCTACCACCTTCTAAAAAATAGATTGAAACAGGTACCCCACTCTCTTCTGAACAGACAGAAGTCCACTTACTAGCAGTGAGTTTATATTTAATATTTCACAATTGTCCTGTGAAACAAATATGCCCTCTAGGAGTACCTTGAAGTTTCTTCAGATATTAATAAAACTTTAAGAAAAGAGGGGTTTACTACAAGCTCAATACGCTCTACTTTGGTGATTGTTTAGGAAAGTTAATTGCTTATGAAAGGAATCATGAAAGAATGGGGCTAGAATTTTCAGGGCCTAAGTTAAGAAAGGTGTCATGAGGGTTGTGAGGGTCTAAGTCTCTCCATCTCTCCCCAGGACAGCCCTTTGCATGTGGGCCTCAGATGCTACCAGGTGGAGTTAGGTGTTGTCCCTCTTTGCTTTTAGCCATCTTGCTCTAAATTTTATAGGGATGAGAAATCACTTGGGAGAAAAGGCCTGGGACCCAGTTTCTCTTTATTGAAATTCATAGGGATTACCCAAAGTGATGCTTCAAAAGGTTATGCTAAAAGACAAATTATACAATCCAGATCTTATTTAAAAATCTACCACAAGGCTAAACACAGTGGCTCACACCTGTAACCCCAGCAGTTTGGGCGGCTAAGGCAGGCAGATCACTTGACGCCAGGAGTTCCAGACCAGCCTGGCCAACATGGTGAAACCCTATCTCTACTAAAAATACAAAAATCAGCCAGGCATGGTGGCGGGCACCTGTAATTCCAGTTACTCGGGAGGCTGAGCCACAAGAATCACTTGAACCCGGGAGGCAGAGTTGCAGTGAGCTGAGATGTCACCGTTGCACTCCACCCTGGGTGACAGAGCAAGACTCCAACTCAAAAAAAAAAAAAAAAAAAACTATTACAAGTTTCAAAAAGTAAAATTTTAATCCATTTATATTTTAAAGATAAAATTAACCAGCTAGCTACAGCTCTGGATCACAAACCCAAGTGGTTGTGTTTTCGGGTAATATAATGAAATAATATAATGAACGTCACACATCATGAAGAGGTCACATGGTGAAAGGCCTCCCTGCCCTGGCTATCCAGCCACCCTCTTCACTGACAGCCTTCCCCAGAGTAATCACTTTTTCCAGTTTCTTTGTATCTTTCTCGAGATATTCTAATCGTATACAGGCATAAATGTGTGTATCACCTTTTAAAACACAAATGGAAATACCACAGTAATATTAATAATAGTTTTAGGCAAAAATAATCAATGGATGCTCAAATTAGTGGATAAGAAAGTACAATGAGTAACAGGATATTTGCATAGTCTCAAATTAACTCCCCACAAGACACTTGCTATGTTCAGAATTGTGTCCTTCCAAAATTCATACAGTAAAGCTCTAACCCCCAGTGTGATAATATTTGGAGTTAGGGCCTTTGGGAAGTAATTAAGTTCAGATGAGGTTATAAAGGTGAGGCCCTTATGATGGGGTGAATGTCCTGATAAGAAGAGACAGCAGAGAGCTTGCTTTCCTTCTGTCTCCACCATGTGAAGACAGAGCAAGAAGGTTGCTGTCTGCAAGCCCGGAAGAGAGCCCTCACCAGAAACCAAACCCTTCTGGATATCCTGCTGGACCCTGCTGGATCTTGATGTTGGACTTCCAGCCCCCAGAACTATGAGAAAACAGATTTTTGTTCTTTAAGTCACCTAATTTATAGTATTTTGATATGGCAGCCCAAGCTGGCTAATTACAAAAGAAAAACAAAATAACTTGGCAATGGAGAACGCTAGCAGATACCACCTTAACCAAGTGATCGAATTAACATCTCCAGCAACAAGGCACATCAACATTATGTGCCTCCTGATGTGCACTGTGAAGAGCTAACATCCCTTCTGTGGTATTCTTGCAAAAAAAAAAAAAAAATCAAAACCTGTATCTAATCATGAGGAAACCTTAGACAGTCCCATTTTACAAAATATCTGATGAATAGTCTTCAAACGTGTCAAGATCATCAAAGGAGAAGAAAGAAGATGAACTGGAGGAGCTATCCCTGATTAAAGTACACTGAAGGGCATTAGAGGAGCAACTGAAAAAAAATTTGAATAAAAATCTTCAAAGGTCTGTGGATTAGTTCATGTGATTTCATCAATGTTAATTTCCTAGTTATGTAACTTTTTATAAGTATAAAGTTATTTTAAAAAGAAAAGTAAATTTTAAAAATTAAAAACACAAGTGGTTGTGTTCTGTGTATTTTCCATCTTTCATTTCTCTTCTAAACTATGTCGTAAGCATCATTCCATGTCAGTATAGACACTGCATTTTTAATGAATGTGAACTGTTCCGCTGCATGGATTTATGTCTTTAATCAGTTCCTTATTAAAGAATACTTTGAGCTATTTCCTAGCTTTTGCTGTTACAGTGTTGCAGTTAACATTCTTTTCAATAAGACTTTTTGTGAACATGGTAAAGCCACTCTAAATGCACAATAAACCAGTGTCCCCCTTCCTTTAAGAAAGAGGTTCCCCAGCCTTTCTGGCACCAGGGACCAGTTTTGCGGAAGACAATTTTTCCACAGATAGGGTAACGGGATGGTTTCGGGATGAAACTGTTCCACCCAAGCATTAGATTGTCATAAGGAGCTCGCAACCTAGATCCCTCGCAAGCACAACCTAGATCCCTTACAATAGGGGTCATGCGCCTATGACAATCTAATGCCACAGCTGATCTGACAGGAAGTGGAGCTCAGGCGGTAATGCCTGCTTGCCGGCTGCTCACTTCCTACTGTACAGCCTGGTTCCTAACAGGCCACAGACCAGTACCTGTCTGTGGCCTGGGGTTTGGGGACCCGTGCTGTAAGACTTAGAATCCAGACCAAGCAAATGTTCAGGACAGAATAACATACGTGACCAAGCTCTTTATCAAAGCCAGAGTTGAGAAAAATAATACATGATTTATTTTTTGATATTATAAATTCTTAATGTTGTGGTTAAAATCAAGCAGTTTTTAAGATTGTCTTATCCATTGAACATATATCCCTTTGCTTTTTACTTGTCATCTAAATTATTTAATTTAGGGGTAGAAAAAGTAAAATCATCACAAATGTTACTAGTTAAGGCATTTAAAAAAAAAATAGATGAAATTAATCCTAAATTTAAAATTCTAATGCACCTGCCTTCTCTGGTAATTAAGACTGTAACCAAATCTTTAGCGTACAAATCCGCTGTTTTAATGATCAGAATCCTAAGGCATGTGCAAGAGTTTAAGATAAACTTAATAGGCCAGGCGCAGTGGCTCACCCCTGTAATTCCAGTACTTTGGGAGGCCGAGGCAGACGGATCACCTGAGGTCTGGAGTTTGAGACCACTCTGGCCAACACAGTGAAACCCTGTCTCTACTGCAAATACAAAAAATCAGCCGGACATGGTGGCATGCACCTGTAGTCCCAGCTACTCGGGAGGCTGAGGCGGAAGAATTGCTTGAATCTGGGAGGCAGAGGCTGCAGTGAGCCAAGATCGCACCACTGCACTCAGTCTGGGAGACAGTGAGACTCTGTTTAAAAAAAAAAAAAAAAAAAACCCTAAATATTGCAATAAAATGCTAAAATGCACTTATCTACAAGAAATATTGTATCAGTAATCAGAAAACTCTGAACGCATTATCCCTCTCTCCTTCTCTCTGTACTGTAAACATAACCTTCTTACTGTCCATTTGCCACCTTAACTTACTTCAGCAAGTGGTCAAACAAGGCATTCTGATGCCAAGTCCATGCTTAAGGAAAGAGGAGAGATATTTTGAGCTTGTTCTTTCCCTTCTAAAGTCTTCCACACGTTTTTTATCATTGAAACAGCATCTACCAAGCACTATGCCGGGTATTTCGCAAAGCCAATGAACAGTTCCCATCCACTTTTTAGCTTATAACAACAAACCAACAGCAAATACAGCAAACCAATAAACACGGGTTTTCTGCTGAAGGTCAAGTAAATAGAGCACTGAATGAGGTGAAGGACTGTTATTAGGAGTCCTTTATTTTTCCAGGAAGGTCTTCCTGGAAATTTCCAGATACTAGGATTCATTTGAGGAAAAAGCTAGGAAGCCATATTAATTTCCTCTGTCTGTTCTAACAAAGTATTACAAATAATAATAATTTGGTAGGTTTAAAAACAATGGCAATTTATTCTCTTGAAACCAAAAGTCCAAAATCAGTATCACTAGACCCAAATCTCCCTTATGGCATCCCAGAGGCTCTAGGGGAGAATCTGTTCCTCCCTCTTCTAGCATCTGGTAGCTGCCAGCTTTCCTTGGTTTGTGGCTGCAAGCCAATATCTGCCTCCATGTTCACACTGACTTCCGTTGTGTCAAATCTTCTTTTGTCTCTCTCTTATAAGGACACTTGTGACTGAATTTGGGGCCCTCCCACGTAATCTGGAATAATCTCCCCATCTTAAAAATCTCTTACTAAATCGCATCTGCAATGAGCTTTCTTCCATTTGTGGTAACAATGACAGGTCCCAGAGATTAAGATCTGATATCCTTGGGGACTATTATTCAACCTACTCCAGAGTTCCTTCCCTTTTGTGGGGAGCAGTGTTCTAGAAAGCTTGAAATCAAAGTAAGGGAAGTCAGTCGGTGCAGTGGCTCATGCCTGTAATCCAAACAACTTGGGAGGCCAAGGTGGGTGGATCGGCTGAGGTCAGGAGTTTGAGACCAACCTGGCCAACATGGTGAAACCCCATCTCTACTAAAAATAAAAAATTAGCCAGGCATGATGGCGGGCACCTGTAATCCCACCTACTTGGGAGGCTGAGGTGGGAGGATCTCTTGAACCAGGAAGTAGAGGCTGCAGTGAGCTGAGATCGTGCCACTGCACTCCAGCCTGGGTGTCAGAGTGGGGCTTCATATCAGAAACAAAAAAATGAACAAAAAGCAAAGTAAGGGATGTAGAGGCTCTTACCAACACAGGAATAAAGAGTTTGAGTTTGTGTTGCTTTTGTTGTTTATCAGAGTGTCTAGTTGAAGCCTTGAAAGTATTGACTGAGATAAAATGTAATTGGCAGGGGTTCTGGAGGAAAGGTGTGGTGACCAAGGAAAACCCAGGGATCACAGATCCCAGACTCATCAAGACTGTGGGCTGAGAACCAACAGTACTTTCACCTACTTATTCTGGCTTTCCTAGGGTCTACCTTGACACAGACCATCTTAGCCTCCCACCAGCGCCCCCAGGACTCACACATACTCCAGAGACAGCCACAGCAACACCCCCACCCTTGCCCACTCCCAGTGCTCCTTGCTGGATAGCCTTCTCCTTTCACAACTCTGTTTGCATTCCATTTCATTCTACTCTTTCCACCAGATGGTCTGCTTATTCTTATTATAGCTGAAAAGAATTCAGCCAGATTAAAATAAATCCTCTATAGTCATCACCTAAGTGTTAATGTAAGCCCAATGCTTGTCTTAATACCAATTTTTCTATTTAAAGTCTTAGTACAATGTCTTGGGGTGACAGGGGTGAACAGGATGACAAACTGCATGTTTTTTTATATACCTTTTGAATGAAACTAAGGAGACTAAGCAATTTTTTGGGTGGGGGACTAATGATTTTAAGTTCTTTTTACTATAACTCAGGTGCTAGATAATATCCTCCACATGACAGCCTGAGAACAGTCACCAATCCTGGTTATAAGGGACTTACTGCTCTCTAGGAAATACAAGGGGCCTGTTCCAGGAGATGTTTCACAGGAGCACTTATGTGTGGCTTTGGCTTCTTGCCTATGGTGTACTCCAGCATGGTGCACAATCCCTGGGTTCCATGTCAGATCACCTAAGTTCAAACCCTTGCTCCAACACTCATCATTCTTGTGAATTGCTTCACAGAGGTTGCTTGAGGGTTCAATGAGATAACACGTGTTTTATGTGTCAATTTGGCAAGGCTACAGTCTCCAGTTATTCAATCAAACATTAACCATAGTGGTGCTGTGAGAGTATTTTGTAGATGTGCTTAAAGTACATAAACCTGACTATAAGTAAGGGAGGTTATCCTCAATAATCTGAGTGGGTCTGATTCAGTCGGTGAAAGGCCTTAAAAACCAAATTGCAGTTTCCCAGAAGAAGAAGAAATTCTGTCTGTGGCTGGTAGCCTCAGCTCATGCCCCAGGGTTCCAGCCTGCCCTTCCTAACAGCCTCGCCTACAGAGCCCCCACAATCACATAAGCCAACTCCTCTCAATAAATGTCTATATATGTCCTGCTGGTCTTGTGTTTCTGGTTGAACCTTGACTAATGCAAGACAGAATGCGCAGGACAGACACTGACACAGTGCTCAGAAGGTTTTTGCTCCTATTTTTGTTGGTGATGGTGGTGGTAGTGGTAATAGTGAT
Source organism: Mandrillus leucophaeus (assembly GCF_000951045.1). Classification (NCBI taxonomy): domain Eukaryota; kingdom Metazoa; phylum Chordata; class Mammalia; order Primates; family Cercopithecidae; genus Mandrillus; species Mandrillus leucophaeus. The sequence continues at coordinate 473,225 of NW_012098100.1, forward strand.
GGTGGCGTTATATAACATAAACTGGAGTTTTCCTATTCCTATTGGAAATTTTCCAATGCCCAGTATTCTGTCCCATTGACCCCAATAAGTACATTCTTTCTTGTCAGATCATGTGACTCAATGTTTCATGCAAAAAAATGCAGCCACTAAAAATTCTCCACTTAACAGACAAAACAACTCACATTCCAACCCATGTGATACGATTTCCACAGCCCAATAATTAAAACATGTCCCAGTAGAAATGTGTGCTTTAGACAATCATTAGCTTGGAGAAATTTTTCATCTCTTGAGTATTAGAACAAATTCTACATTTACCTTTTTTTTTTTTTTTTTTGAGATGGAGTCTCGCTCTGTCGCCAGGCTGGAGTGCAGTGACACGATCTGGGCTCACTGCAACCTCCGTCTCCTGAGTTCAAGCGATTCTCCTGCCTCAGCCTCCCAAGTAGCTGGAACTACAGGCACACACAACCATGCCCAGCTAATTTTTGTATTTTTAGTAGAGACAGGGTTTCACCATGTTGGCCAGGATGGTCTTGATTCTTGACCTCGTGATCTGCCCGCCTCAGCCTCCCAAAGTGCTGGGATTACAGGCGTGAGCCACTTCCCCTTGCCTCTATGTTTACCTTTAAGTATTTTTTTTTTAAGCCTAAGAATTATATTATTTCCTTCTACTTGCTCTTCTTGTATTTTCAACATTCTTTCAAATACATTAATTTTCACCTCTTCCTTTCTTCCTCTGCTATTTTCCACTTAACATGGCAGAATTATTTCAACTCCATGAAGCTATCTACATACAGCAATTAATTCTCTGCTAATAGGTTTATTCTATCTGTAACTGACACAAGTTTGTGGCAAGAGCCACACAAGCAACTCTTAGACCTGATGACATCACATTTTCCACTGACCTAAATGTCTCGTGCAAATTTGAAGTACAAGATTGTTTTCACTTTTTTTTCTAATAGTCTCCATTACTTCATGACTACTTTGTCTTCCAGAAGTATGCTTTACTGGTTCATTTGACAGACACTTATCAAGCACCTGCTATAAGCAAAAAGAATGTGTCACCTCTCCTATTCTCATGGTGTTTTCAACATATATGAGAGTTAAACACAAATAACTCTATTAGTTAGAAGATGTTGATAACTGTCATGAGGGTGATTCAGACAGTGTGATAGTGATTCTGAGAAGTGAAATGTCACGTCTGGTTGATTGGGTGATTACATTGAGAATAGCCTAACGACAGCTTCTGAGCTAATTCTTAGAATGTCTAGGATTTCAACAGGCTGACAAGGAAGTAAGAACCATTTCAGAGAATGAAAATAGCATATGAGCACTGAAAATGACTCATTTTATACATGAGGAAAGCAGACAAGAATTTGCCCAAGGGCGTGCAGCTAGTCAGTCACTATAAGAACCTCTAGCTGGTGCACCTCTAGCTGAGGTCAGAAACCCCAAGGAAGCTGATATAACACCTTTCATCTGTAGCTTCTCCACTCCTAGTTATAGTGTGGGACTGAGACCTGAACTTCTGGGCCTCCCATGAAAAGGCCATCAAAACAAATTTCTCATACTTTATTCCCTTTTAACTCAACCACTCTCAGAAGTCTAAGACCCTATCATTGATCCACACATCTCCCTCCAGTCTGGATCCCATACTTCTCCATTCATTCCTCCCACCTTCTCTATCCTCTCCTTTACTGGGCCACTGGGGACTCCCAGTTGGTCTTCACCTTCTTTTCCTAAATGAAACCTTTTCCTTCCTATAACCACAAACAAGGGTTGCTTTTTTCTTTATAACCCATGAACCTAGAGCCTGATTGGTGTCTTCCTAGCTCCTAGAACCATTTTCAAAGCTTTCTTTTGCCTCTTCTTCTTTAAAATATCCAGCTTATATCATTAGACCACAATTCACTCACATCTCCCTCCTTGTAGATGGCATATATCAACCTCCTGACCACTCCTCCACTCACTGGTGACATTTTTTCCAGTCCATTACCTTCATGTCCTCACTGCCCTTTGTGCCCAGACATCTGCTCCCACACAAACTCTTTTAATTATTTTCCACCCCTTCCCTCCTTCTGACTACCCCAGAAAACCTTCATACCTGATTAAATTTAACTCTGGCCAAATTCTGGTAACTGAATTTTGCTGAAGAAAACCATTCAATGCCACTAAATCGTTCCACCATAAATTCATGACTCAGAGTTCGTGAATGGATACTCAAGACTTCCCCAGTGTGCTTGTTTTCCAGCTCTCACAGACAGCTATTTTATTCTTTCTCTTCCTCAAACATTCCTGTCTCATCCCAGCCCTTGACCTTACCTCCCATTTTCCTGAGAAATTAGAAGCCATTTAAATGGAGTTACCTTATCTTCTCATCGCCAAATCTATATATCTCCTTTCTTCTGTGCCTCTGCTTTCTACCTTATTTCCTGCAGTTACTAAGGTAGATATGTCCTTTCTTCCAAAAAAGCCCACCTACTCCACTGGGATCTCTGAATCCATGTTCTCCCACTACTTTGCAATTATACCCTCTCTCTCTTATATCACCCTATTTCTCCCATGCTTCTGAATCAGTTGCATCAGATCTAATTTCTCTATTTATAAAAATCACCCTCCCTGGACCCAAGATACTCTCTAGTTATTATCCCATTTCTTTCCTTCTCTTTATAGCAAACATCTCAAAAGAATAACTCTATCTCCTGTCTCCACTTTCATACCTCCCAGTCTCATCTCAACCACTCCAATCAAGCTTCTATGTTCTTGTTGAGATCGCCAATGACCTCCATGCTACCAAATGCAATGGACACATCTTGTACCTTCATCATGCTGAACTTCTTAGCAACATTTAGTGTTACTGATCACTCCTTAACTTTCTGAAACACTTTTCTCTTCCCAGAAGAGTGTCACCCCCACTGTCCTAATTTTCCTCTTACCTCACTGGTCTTTCACTCTTCAACTCCTCTTTTTCTACCTACCTCTGAACTTTAAAACAGCATTGGATTCTCTTCTTTTTCTCTTCTTACATTTGTTTCCCAGGTGACCTCATCTGAGTCTCTGATTCCAGTCACTTCCACCAGCACAGCACAGATCCCTGACTAGGCCTCACAGCGCTTAAAGGGACAAATGAGCCCAGATGGAAATTAGGCTGCACTCAACCAAGTGTACTCCCCACCAAAACTAGACGGGGTTCCCAAGGTCACATCCTGAGGCTCATTCACACACTTGGTTCTCCCCCATACAGTGATCTTTTCCCAGGACAGGGCATCACACAGACTTATCCAGAGCCATCCTTTGTGTTGAACTTCCATGCTCCCCACTCTGAAGCTGGGAAATCCCTCCTTCTTCCTCTCCCGTGTCTGCTTCCTGTCACAGAGTGAGTGAACTGCTTTCAGAGCACAGTCCCCACAACCACCTATTGCTTACACAGACCTCCTGATTCTGCATCCAAGATTTTTTTTTACACTGTCAGATCCTTACTTATACATTAAATTCCATTTTATGATACCCTGTATATACATTGTTCACATGAAATTCTTATCCTCTACAACCAACCACATTCCAAAAAATAATTGACCATTCATTCCTATGTGGCCCCGTAAAATACTAGCAGGGGATGCAATGTGGCACAGAGAAATTTACTTTTCCAAACAGGTAAAACAAAAAGCTTGGTTTAACAATAATAAGTACTTTATACTTGTGCATCCAAACAACACCAAAAAATCTATTTCTTTATTCTTGTTTTCCTTTGCAATAGTCCATTACTATGTCATATTTCAAAACAAAAGCTAGTTTCCATAGGAAGGGAAAACAGATTAAGTAATACAATGAAGAAAGGAGTACTGTGTGTAAGGTTTGAATGTGAAATCTTTTTTTTTTTATATTTTACTTTAAATTCTAGGTACATGTGCACAATGTGCAGGTTTGTTACATATGTATACATGTGCCATGTTGTGTGCTGCACCAATTAACTCATCATTTACATTAGGTATATCTCCTAATGCTATCCCTCCCCACTCCCCCTACCCCACGGCAGGCCCTGATGTGTGATGTTCCTCTTCCTGTGTCCAAGTGATCTCATTGTTCAATTCCCACCTACGAGTGAGAACATGCAGTGTTTGTTTCTTTGTCCTTGTGATAGTTTGCTGAGAATGATGGTTTCCAGCTGCATCCATTTCCCTACAAAGGACATGAACTCATCCTTTTTTATGGCTGCATAGTATTCAATGGTGTATATATGCCACATTTTCTTAATCCAGTCTATCATTGATGGACATCTGGGTTGGTTCCAAGTCTTTGCTGTTGTGAATAGTGCCAAAATAAACATACATGTGCATGTGTCTTTATAGCAGCATGATTTATAATCCTTTGGGTATATACCCAGTAATGGGATGGCTGGGTCAAAAGGTATTTCTAGTTCTAGATCCTTGAGGAATCGCCACACTGTCTTCCACAATGTTCAAAGTAGTTTACAGTCCCACCGACAGTGTAAAAGTGTTCCTATTTCTCCACATCCTCTCCAGCACCTGTTGTTTCCTGACGTTTTAATGATCACCATTCTAACTAGTGTGAGATGATATCTCATTGTGGTTTTGATTTGCATTTCTCTGATGGCCAATGATGATGAGCATTTTTTCATGTGTCTATCAGCTGCATAAATGTCTTCTTTTGAGAAATGTCTGTTCATACCCTTTGCCCACTTTTTGATGGGGTTGCTTGTTTTTTTCTTGTAAATTTGTTTGAGTTTTTGTAGATTCTGGATATTAGCCCTTTGTCAGATGAGTAGATTGCAAAAATTTTCTCCCATTCTGTAGGTTGCCTGTTCACTCTGATGGTAGTGCAGAAGCTCTTTAGTTTAATTAGATCCCATTTGTCAATTTTGACTTTTGTTGCCATTGCTTTTGGTGTTTTAGACATGAAGTCCTTGCCCATCCTTTGTCCTGAGTGGTATTGCCTAGGTTTTCTTCTAGGGTTTTTAATGGTTTTAGGTCTAACATTTAAGTCTTTACTCCATCTTGAATTAATTTTTGT
>NW_012098100.1:478686-480196 GCF_000951045.1 Mandrillus leucophaeus
TCAGTGGTAACTTGATGGGGATGGCATTGAATCTATAAATTACCTTGGGCAGTATGGCTATTTTCACAATATTCATTATTCCTATCCATGAGCATGGAATGTTCTTCCATTTGTTTGTGTCCTCTTTGATTTCATTGAGCGGTGGTTTGTAGTTCTCCTTGAAGAGGTCCTTCACATCTCCTGTAAGTTGGATTCCTAGGTATTTTATTCTCTTTGAAGCAGTTGTGAATGGGAGTTCACTCATGATTTGGCTCTCTGTCTGTTATTGGTGTATAAGAATGCTTGTGATTTTTGCACATTGATTTTGTATCCTGAGACTTTGCTGAAGTTGCTTATCAGTTTAAGGAGATTTTGAGCTGAGACAATGGGGTTTTCTAAATATACAATCACGTCATCTGCAAACAGGGACAATTTTACTTCCTCTTTTCCTAATTGAATATCCTTTTCTTTGTCCTGCCTGATTGCCCTGGCCAGAACTTCCAACACTGTGTTGAATAGGAGTGGTGACAGAGGGCATCCCTGTCATGTGCCAGTTTCCAAAAGAAATACTTCCAGCTTTTGTCCATTCAGTATGATATTGGCTGTAGGTTTGTCATAAATAGCTCTTATTATTTTGAGATACATCCCATCAATACCTAATTTACTGAGAGTTTTTAGCATGAAGGGCTGCTGAATTTTGTCAAAGGCCTTTTCTGCATCTATTGAGAGAATCATGTGGTTATTGTCTTTGTTTCTGTTTATATGCTGGATTACATTTACTGATTTGCGTATGTTGAAGCACCCTTGCATCCCAGGGATGAAGCCCACTTGATCATGGTGGCTAAGCTTTTTGATGTGCTGCTGCATTTTGTTTGCCAGTATTTTATTGAGGATTTTTGCATCGATGTTCATCAGGGATATTGGTCTAAAATTCTCTTTATTTGTTGTGTCTCTGCCAGGCTTTGGTATCAGGATGATCCTGGCCTCATAAAATGAGTTAGGGAGGATTCCCTCTTTATCTATTGGTTGGAATAGTTTCAGAAGGAATGGTACCAGCTCCTCCTTGTACCTCTGATCCTGGAGTTTTTTTGTTTAGTACGCTACTAATTATTGCCTCAACTTCAGAGCCTGTTATTGGTCTATTCAGGGATGGGATTCAACTTCTTCCTGGTTTAGTCTTGGGAGGGTGTATGTGTCCAGGAATTTATCCATTGCTTCTAGATTTTCCGGTTTATTTGCTTAGAGGTGTTTATAGTATTCTCCGATGGTAGTTTGTTTTTCTGTGGGATTGGTGGTGATATCCCCTTTATCATTTTTTATTGCGTCTATTTGATTCTTCCCTCTTTTTTTCTTTGTTAGTCTTGCTAGTCGTCTATCAATTTTGTTGATCTTTTCAAAAAACCAGCTCCTGGATTTAATTGATTTTTTGAAGAGATTTTTGTGTCTCTATCTCCTTCAGTTCTGCTCTGATCTTAGTTATTTCTTGCCTTCTGCTAGCTTTTGAATGTGTTTGCTCTTGCTTCTCTAGTTC
>NW_012098100.1:485231-514821 GCF_000951045.1 Mandrillus leucophaeus
AGTCTGTCCGTTCTCAGATCTCAAACTCCGTGCTGGGAGAATCGCTACTCTCTTCAAAGATGTCAGACAGGGACATTTAAGTCTGCAGAGGTTTCTGCTGCCTTTTGTTTGGCTATGCCCTGCCCCCAGAGGTGGAGTCTACAGAGGCAGGCAGGCCTCCTTGAGCTGCGGTGGACTCCACACAGTTCGAGCTTCCCGGTGCTTTGTTTACCGACTCAAGCCTCAGCAATGGTGGGCGCCCCTCCACCAGCCTCACTGCTGCCTTGCAGTTTGATCTCAGACTGCTGTGCTGCAATGAGGGAGGCTCCGTGGGCATGGGACCCTCTGAGCCAGGTGAGGGATATAATCTTCTGGTGTGCTGTTTGCTAAGACCATTGGAAAAGCACAGTATTAGGGTGGGAGTGACCCGATTTTCCAGGTGCTGTCTGTCACAGCTTCCCTCGGCTAGGAAAGGGAATTCCCTGACCCCTTGCACTTCCCGGGTGAGGCGATGCCTCACCCTGCTTCAGTTCACACTCGATGGGCTGCACCCACGGTCCTGCACTGTCTGACAAGCCCCAGTGAGATGAACCCAGTCCCTCAGTTGGAAATGCGGAAATCACCCATCTTCTGCATCGCTCACACTGGGAGCTGTAGACTGGAGCTGCTCCTATTTGGCCATCTTGACTTTTTATCTGGATGTGAAATCTTACATAGCTTTTCCAAAAATACCAATTTGGCTGGAACTTTATTATCTTTAATCCTGAACATGACATTTAAACTTCTATGGAGATAAAACTATATTACCTATAAACAAAACAAGCAAAACAGCAATCCCTTCCTGATTGAACTCAGGATGAATTTCTCTTGCAACACTTTTCACATTTGAGTAATGTACCTTTTTCTCTAGCCATTTTAAAATAGATTAGATTTGAAGCTCTCAAGGAGTCAAGTGACAACTAAACTAAAATAGGGTAGGAAGGAAGGTCTCATTCCACGTTCCTCAAAGCATATTCTACTGGCAATTAGTGCATTGGGCAGTAATAATGTTTATGACAAAGCCTATACTACTTTTCTTTGGGTTATGAATTATTTATTTATGACCTTTAATGAAAATCAGACACTGCCTCATTACTGTCCCATTCAAGAAGTTTGTCTTGCAATGAACTCTAGCAATATCTATTTTTCCCCCATTAGAGTGGTATGCATTTTAATAATTAGAAATGATATTATTAGGTGATCTGTTCAAGTCAATGTTTCTAGGACTATAAATTTATGGCTAGCAGGTGCCAATTCATGTTATTGGAAATTTGGAGACTATATAAGAAAGAAGCACTAGAGCAGTCAGATTCCTGAGTCTTACTGACCATCATTAAATTAGGGACATAGGAAGGGGTCACAAAACAGCTGTGTTCTAACTTTGAGTGCCTTAAGAGCTCAGAAGAGGTAGACATGTATTATTGAATACCATATCCATTTCCTATTTGATCTTTGTGTTCAAGGAATATTCTTAAGCTAATAGTTCAATCAGATAGTGCACTATGATAAAGGCAGGAATGAGCTTGGGTGGCATAAACATTTGGAGTCAAGCAGACCTATATTTTAATCTCAACTCCGCCTTAGACCTTAGGTGACTTCGGACAAATGGAATAACCTCTTAGCTTGAATTCCTCTTTCTGAAAATCAGAGAGTTAATACATAGCCTCAGTAAGCCTGCAGTTTGGATTTAAAGATGTAAATGTATGTACTGTGCCTGGTTTCTCTCTCTTTTATTTTTTATTTTTTAGCCTGAGCTCCTTCCTGCCAGTCCTATGGGTTGGTCTCTGGGCACAGTAAGAAAAATTGAGGTCACACAGATTCAGCCTTTGACATCTGGCAGATTAGGACAGCTGGGCCAAGGGAACAGCAGGTACAAAAGTCCAAATGCTACCACTTCAGGTAAGGCCAGTGCTCAGCCAGGCTGCAGCAGGTGGATGGGGCACCATGGTTCTCTTTTGGTGAAGGGTTCACCATGGTAGTGTTTCTTCTCAGGCAGCTGCTATAACCATTTGATGATTCTAGCCAGGAATTGCTGCACCCACCACTCCATCCAGGCCAGTGAGCACAAAGCTGTGCAGCAGGGTCTAGGGGTCTTCTCCATGTACTGCATAGGCCCTGGCCCACTCTCACTGGCTGGGCCACCATCTGGCTGCAGTTCCACCTGCTGCCAGGCTTCAGACAGTAAGTAAACATTCTTCCCATGGGTACTGTGCCTGGCTTCTAATAAGAGTTAATTCCCTTCCCTTGAACAATTTTACATCAGGAATCAGTGGTAGATTCCATCGTATCACAACTGCTCACTGATTCTCTTAGGTATTCAGTACAGTATTGGCCTATTTGTTGCCTCTTTAGAGACAAAAAGATTTCTAGGGCTTTAGAGTCCAATGATAGGCCAATCTCCATCTAATGACCCATTTCACAGATAGAACTCATGGCTCACAAATGGTTTTGTTAACCAAGACAATAAAAATATTAAAGCTTTTCTATAACAAAATAATGCCTGTGGGCCCAGCTACATTTTTTTTAAATTAGATGTAGATTTCTAACAATCATTGAATTCACTAATGCATACGCTCCAGAACAAAGGCAGGCAAGATTTTTTTTTTATTGTTAATACAGAATAGACAAGACTAACAGTATACACAACAATAATATTTCTGGGGGGGGCTGAAGTTTGGCAAATTTATTAAGAGGTTAAAAATGATCTATGCTTTAGACTCAACAAATAATATATTCTAATGAAATAATCACGGTTGTGCATAAAATTTTACCCATAAAAGTGCTTAAAATGCAACATTTGTAATAATAATAAAAAACTGAAAACTACTGCTCCAAAATAGATCATTGCTAATTAAATTATGTTATATCCATACAACATAGCTATACAAAGCCATCAAGATGATGTTGTAGAATACTGATAGAATGTTATAGAATATTGTAGAATAGATATTTTAGAAATATGTTAATAATTGGTAAAGCGAAAACAAATTATAAAATGGTATGAATAGCATTCTTCCATAAAGAAAGAGAACGAAGAAAAGGAAGGAAAGGAGGAAGGGAGGAAGGGAGGAAGGGAGGAAGGGAGGAAGGGAGGAAGGGAGGAAGGAAGGGAAGAAGGGAAGGAAGAGAAGGAAGAGGGGGAAGAAAAAAACCACCAATATTAATAGTAGTTTACTCTGGACAGTAGAAATTTGGGTGTTTGTTTTTAATTTGCTTTTCTTTTTATAATTATCTGTTTCTTACAATGTATTATAATTATGTATTCAATTATGTATAAGTATGGTAATTTTGAGCTATTTTTAAAGAAGTAATAAATTGTCCAAATATCCCAATCAGTTAAAACATCATGGGGAAAAAGAATAACAGACCAGGCAAGGTTGCTCACACCTGTAATCACAACACTTGGGAAGGCCAAGGTGGAAGGATCACTTGAGCCCAGGAGTTCAAGACCAGCCTAGACAACACAGTAAGACCTCATCTCTACAAAAAAATTATAAAAATTAGCCAAGCCTGGTGGTGTGTGCCTGTAGTACCAGCTATTCCTTAGGAGGCTGAGGCAAGAGGATTGCTTGAGTCAGGGAGTTAGAGGCCACAGTGAGCCATGTTCACACCACTGCACTCCAGCCTGGGTAACAGAGTAAGACTCTGCCTCTAAAAAATAAAAATAAATAAAAAAAAAGAATAACAGAGGGGGAGGAAAGATGAGAACCTGTAAAATATAGACTACTTCCTGACAAATGTTTGGAGAAAATTTTTAAACGTGTGTTGTGAAAAATAGGACATTAGTTAATAATAATTACATAATAATATAATTTTTTTGCATGTGGGGTTTTCCAGTGAAAATCAGAAAATCTAGTATATAAATTCTAAAAGAGTGGTAACATTATTATAATACTATTAATAACAAATATTTTATTGTTCATAAAGTGATTTCAGACTAACTTCACTGCCTTTATTCAGTGACTGCTATGTTGATCAAAAACGGTACAGACACCATGTAAATAGATTTCTGCAAAGCATGTGGTGTTTCTCATAATATTCATTGGAGAAGATGGTGAAAGTAAACCTAAGTGGATTATAAATTTCCTGAACAATTGAAACACTCAGGAGATTCAAACACTTATATATTTAACAACTGCTCACATAGAGTTTCCTACACGCCAGACACTGTTTCAGAAATATTAGAGGCTTCAGAAATATTAAATTACTTAATTCTCACAATAGTCATAGGAGACAGGAGATGACAAAACCCTATTATAACTTCCTCTCTACAGAGGGCAGGTTAGGTAACTTGATCAAGGTCAGAGGACTAGTGAAGGGCACAGCTGGGATTAAAGTCCAGGCAGCCTGTCTCCGGAGAGGGTGCCCCTAAGCACCACACTATTATGCACATCTTCACGGCATATGGGCCATGATTATGCACTTAATACATTTTACAAAGCAAATTTTATATCTTAAATTTAGGACGAGAAAATACAACATGTTATATAAATACAGAATGAGAGAGACAGATTTACATTTAAAAAAGTTTGGATTTATTTCAGGTCCAAAATAATAATAATGTAGTAGCTACAAAAACTAATTAATAAATTTCCAGACTTCATTAACAGGGAAGAAGTAAGGGAGAGGAATGGAAGAAAAAAGAACTACGTTTATTGACTGCCTATGGTGTATCAGATCATTTATACATAATATTTGTTTTTCGTTAAAATTCTTGGAAGTAGGTAATTGTGCTAGATTAAATGCATTATCAGCTTCAATGGCCTCCCTCTATTCACATCCATTACAACGTGATTTTTTAACTACACCACCCCCATCAAGAGATGAAATCTTCACCTTTTGAATCTAGGCTAGATTTGCTTTGGCCAAAAAACTGCAACCAAAGTAATGTTGTGCCACTTCTGAGCCTGAGTCTCACAAAGCTGCCTACACTTCCACCCTCCCTTTCCTGGAACCCTGCTAATCTCCATAGAAACAAGCCCAGAGTAGCCTGTGAGGAGATGAGAAACCACTTACGTCATGACAGCTGAAGTCATCCTCGACCAGACCAGCCCCAACCAACCTACTGACTTTAGATACGTAAGTCCAGGTTGGGCGCGGTGGCTCACACCTGTAATCCCAGCACTTTGGGAGTCTGAGGGGGACAGATCACTTGAGCCCAGGAATTTGAGACCAGCCTGGCCAACATGGTGAAACCCCGCCTCTACAAAAAAATTACAAAAACTTAATTGGGTGTGGTGGTGCATGCTACCCATCCAGGAGGATCTCCTGAGCCCAGGAGGTTGAGGCTGCAGTAAGCCATGATCATATCACTGCATTCCAGCCTGGGCAACAGAGTGAGATGCTGTCCCAAAGAAAAAAAAGAAGAGTCCAGCCAAGATCAACCAACTCTCCCATAGTCTCTAGGGAAATAATATACAGACTTCTTTTTAAATCATTACATTTTAGGGTGCTTTGTTACACAGCAATCGCCATATGATTCAGTATAATTTTTTTCTCTTATAAATGTAGAAATTGAGGTTCAGAGATGCATTTTACCCTAAATCACCCAGTTTGTACGTGGCAGAAGTCAGCCCCAGTCTGTTTTATTTCAAAGCACATAACATTCAGATGTTAGAATAATCATCTCCCTGAGCTCTATACTAGACTGGCCATATATGAAGTGCTATATTTAATTCTATACAACCTAACACAAACCCAGAAGAAAATACAAAGAATTTTATGATGTCTATAAACTAAAACAAAAAAACAAAAATGAAAAAAATAAATAAATAAATAAAAGAGAAAGAAAGGTTTGCTGGCTGAGTACAGAAGCTCATGCCTATAATCCCAGCACTTTGGGAGGCCAAGATGGGAAAACAGCTTGGGGCCAAGAGTTTGAGACACACCTAGGCAAAGTAGCGAGACCCAATCTCTACAATAAATAAAAAATTAGCCAAGCATGGTGGTGCACACCTGTAGTCCCAGCTACTCTGGAAGCTGAGGTAGGAGGATTGCCTGAGCCCAGGAAGTAGAGGCTGCAGTGAGCTATGATTATGCCACTGTACTTCAGCCTCGGTGATACAGCGAGACCCTGTCTCAAAAACAAAATAATAAAAAATAAAAAAAAAGAAATAAAAAGAAAGGTCTGCTTAGGTTGGAGAAGATAAAGCTCATGGAGGACATAAATACAGGGGCAGATTTTTTTCTGTTGCTCCTGTCTCATTTACTCTGATTCCTTCAAGCAACAGCTCCCTAGCACTCATGAAGAGACACATCTAACCACTTGTGCTGATTACTGGGTTTAGATGTTAATCTCAGTCTTCCTGGTCTTCATCACATCAGGGCCTACTCAACCCTTATAGACTCACTTTGAGCTTCTAACAGCCTCTCTCAAGTCCATCTCTGCATCTTACCACAACTATACTCAGTGTGATGTTTTCTCAAATTCCTTTCCAGGTAACGCTGTTCCCAGCTAGACTTGGCCTCCAAAATTGGTCTCTTTCACCACAAAAAGAAGCCTCCATATCACAAACACACTCACATTTTCTTTTCTGGCCTTGCTCCAGAGATTGACAGCTAAAACTAACAGGATTTCATCAGATTTTAGCTTAATAAAAGGGAGATATACCTACCAATGACATTTGTCAAGTAAAAGCACTAGCCCTTCATGACAATAAAGACCCAAATCCAGAAAGCATGGTATGTTGTATAAGGGAATCCTCCTCATGTGATAACTTGGATAGCATAAGGTACTGAAACAAACAAAACCCCCAAATTTTAGTAGCTTAAAACAACATAATATTATGTCTCACTCCTGTATCAATCCAATGAGAGTATTTCTAGCTGCCTGACAGCTTTCCTGAATATGGTGATCCAAGGACCCACCTAGTTCCTTCTGTCTTGTAGTTCCGCCATCCTTTGAAAACATTGAGCATTTTGTTTTTTATTTAGTCTGCCTAGGAGGCAAGAGAAGACAAACTAGAAAAGGTACCCATTTTTTTAACCACCTCAGTCAACAAGTTATGCATGTCAGATTCCATTAGTGAGACCTAGTCATACGTCCCTATCTAGATGTAAGGGGAGTTGGGAAATGCAGTCCTTGGCTGGAAAGCCATGGCCCAGTAACTATTCCTCGCTACAGAAGGGGAATATCAATATTTGGTGGGCAGACAACCATTTCTACTGCCATTGGTAATAAAATAAATGGGCTCTAAGTTCTGTTTTAACTACAATGTTCACGACCCTCAACTTTCAGCAAGGTTCAGTTAAAAAAAAAAAAATCCGCTTAAAAGTATCAATTTAGCCGGGTGCGGTGGCTCACGTCTGTAATTCCAGCACTCTGGGAGGCCGAGGCGGGTGGATCACGAGGTCGGGAGATCGGGACCATCCTGGCTGACACGGTGAAACTCTGTCTCTACTAAAAATACAAAAAAAATTGGCCGGGCGTGGTGGCGGGCGCTTCTAGTCCCAGCTTCTCGGGAGGCTGAGGCAGGAGAATGGTGTGAACCTGGGAGGCGGAGCTTGCAGTGAGCGGAGATCACGCCACTGCACTCCAGCCTGGGCGACAAAGCAAGACTTCGTCTCAAAAAAAAAAAAAAAGTATCAATTTAACTGCAAACTCTTCACATTTCTAGTTGAAGATATTAATCAGAAGCTCTTATACTAGACTCTAAGGACTTTGAGCGCAAGAATTGACTCCTTCAAGCTTTGTATGCCTGGAGCTTCCCACATATAGTAGCTACCCATGGAACATTTGCTGAGTAAATAAACTAGGCGCTGGTTATCCTATCCCAGGTTCTTTTTTTTTAAGTTGGTCTGCTTTTTATTTTTATATTTATTTACTTATTTTTTAACTTTTTTTTAAAGGCAAGATCATTGAGACTTTAAACAAATTTTTTTATTATTATTTTTGAGACAGAGTCTCGCTCTGTGGCCCAGGCTGGAGTGGAGTAGTGCCATCTCGGCTCACTGCAACCTCTGCCTCCAAGGTTCAACCAATTCTCCTGCCTCAGCCTCCCACGTAGCTGAGATTACAGGCGTGCGCAACCATGCCCAACTAATTTTTATATTTTTAGTAAAGACAGAGTTTCACTATGTTGGCCAGGCTGGTCTCAAACTCCTGGCCTCAAGTGATCCACCCGCCTTGGCCTCCCAAAGTGCTGGGATTACAAGCATGAGCCCCTGTGCCCTGTTTTTTAACTTCTAAGTTCAGGGGTACATGTGTAGGTTTGTTATACAGGTAAACTTGTATCATGAGAGTTCGTTGTACAGATCATTTCATCACTCCAGGTATTAAGCCTAGTGCCTATTAGTTATTTTTCCTTATCGTCTCCCTCCTCCCACCCTCCAACCTTTGATAGGCCCCAGTGTGTTTTGTTTCCCTTTATATATCCATGTGTTCTCCTCATTTAGCTCCCACTTATAAATGAGAATATGCAGTATTTGGTTTTCTGTTCCTGCGTTAGTTTGCTGAGGATAATGGCCTCCAGCTCCATTCATGTTCCTGCAAAAGATATGATCTCATTCCTTTTTATGGCTGCATAGTATTCCATGGTGTACATGCAGCACATTTTCTTTATCCTGTCCCCACCATTGATGGGCATTTAGGTTGATTCCATGTCTTTGCTATTGTGAATAGTGCTGCAATGAACATACATGTGCATGTGTGTTCATAATAGAACAATTTATATTCTGCTGGGTATATAGCCAGTAATGGAATTGCTGGGGTGAATAGCATTTCTGTTTTTAGCTCTTTGAGGAATCACCACACTGTCTTCCACAATGGTTGAATTGATTTATACTCCCAATAACAGTGTATAAGTGTTCCTTTTTTTCCACAACCTCACCAGTTTCTGTTATGTTTTGACATTTTAGTAATAGCCATTCTGACTAGTGTCAGATGGTATCTCATTGTGGTTTTGATTTACATTTCTCTAATGATCAGTGATGTTGAACTTTTTCCCATATGAGTGTTGGCAGAATGTATGTCTTCTTTTGTAAAATGTCTGTTCATGTCCTTTGCGTACTTTTTAATGGTTTGTTTTTCTCTTGTAAATTTGTTTAGACCTTTGTTAGATGCATAGTTTGCAAAACTTTTCTCCCATTCTGTAGGATGTGTTCACTCTAGCCAGGGTTCTTTATACAAAATGAATGTGAATCCATACTTGAATTCAATGTTGGGGATGTTGTTTCTCAGGATAAATTTCTTCTATGCCTGTGTGCTCCTGCAATGCTAAGCTACTCATGGTTCTGTGAGAATGCAATATTTTGGTACTTCATTCATTTCCAGATACAGTCTCCTTTGCCTGGGTTGCCCTACCCCACATTCACCTGGAAAAGGCTTTCTCCTTCCTGAAGAGTTGGCTCAAGAACCACCACCTCCCCTCCACACCATTTAACCAATTCTCCCAGCAGACTTAAGCACCCCTTCCCCTGTGCTTCCACTATGACCATTACTATTCTTATCTTAATTTATAGGAATTACACATTTGTTTTCTGTCTGTCCATTAGATAAGGGTAGGAACCATGGCGTTTCATATTTATATTGGCAAAATCTTGGCCACTATGTGACATATCAAAAAGGCTCAATTAATATTTGTTAAACAAATTATCATTGTTTAAATCTATTCTATACCTACATAAAAAGCATACAAATGTCTTGAAGAATGATATGCCCCCCTCTTTCATACTCTTTGCCCCACACATAGAGTGGTCTGATGTATTTTAACAAATCAGAGATATTGAAAGCAGAAAATCTTCAGTACCTTATTTAAGGTGATAAGCTTCTAATACCATTCATACTATAATACCCATGACTTTAAGCACAATGATACATTATCTGTTGCATCATGTTATAGTTTCATACTTCATTGGAACCTTAACTGGATATTAGCCAGTATTTTGTCTATGTGATAATTATTTTGGACATATTTTTAGTATTTTATAATTGTGCTACACAATTTATAAAGTTCAAAGACCCACTGCCTTCAAACTAAAATATTTATATTTTCAGATATTATCAAAGGAGATGAGAAAAAAAGAAATTAACAGAACACCTATGGGGCCACTTGGTTGGTGGTAGCACTTTACATACTTACCTCATCAAAATCTTACATCAACCTAATGAGAGATAAACATTATTAACACCATTGAGATAAACCTAAGGCTTAGAAAGAATAAAACATTTTTAGAGCCAGGATTCAAATTCAGATGCATCAAGCTATGTACTAGGCTGAAGAGTGGTCCCACAAGATGTCAACATCCCAATCCCTGAAGCTTGTAAATGTTACTTTATATGGCAAAAGTGATTTTGCAGATATGATTAAGGATCCTGAGATGGAAAGATTATACTGGATTGTCTTGACGTACCCTAAATATAATCACAGGGACCTAGTAAGAGAGAGGCAGAGGGAATCTGATTACAGTAGAGGAGAAAGCAGTGTGAGCATGAAAGCAGAGATTGGAGTGATGCAGCCAACAGCCAAGGACTGCTGGTGGCCTCCAGAAGTGGCTAAGGTAAGGACTAGATTCTCCCAGGTAGCTTCCAGAAAGATCCAGCCTTGCTGACACCTTCCTTGATTTTAGCCCTCATGATTCATTTGGCCTTCTGACCTCCAGAACTGTAAGAAAATAAATTTGTATTGTTTTAAGTGTGGGATTTGTTGCACCAGCAACAGGAAACTAACATACATGCTCCAAACTTAAGGAGATCTTTGATTAAATCAGTTTAGTACAACAAACAAGGCAGAGTAATTAAACACCTCCTCTAACAGGAAAAGAAAACAGCTGGAGCCACGTCAGAGCACATAAGGAAGTTCCAAATGTGAACATCCTCCAAGAACACTTGAGCCATCATCATGACTATTCCAAAGTAATATCTGGAAAGCTTTAGCCAAGTGCTCTAGCAGATCTTCCCAGCTGGGAGGAAGGAACAGTGTGAGGGCCAATCCCTCAGGTAGCCAAGTCATAAACCTTGCAGAACTAAACCAAAACTTTAAACTGAGCCCACAAGCCTGAGGTGGCCAACACAAACCTCAGTAGAACTAGTTGTACTTCCAGTAGCAAAACACTTTTAAACAAGGGCCGTATTCCATTTGCAACTTTTGAGGTAAAGCTTTGTCTATGTCCCACAGTAGCCCAGGACTGGAATTTACCAGGGAATGAGTAAGTCAGAAAAAAAGTTTGCAAACTCTGTGCCTAGCCCAGATGGAAAAACAAGCTACTGGCTTTAATGCAGTACATACTCCAGACCTTGAGCCAGTAATAGCCTCCTCCAGGATTGCATTTGGCATAAGAATGGGAATTATAGTGGTGTGAATTACACATATTTTCCAATGCAAAATAAGGACTACCACAAATTGAAAGAAAGTTTGTGTACGTCTTCTGTTGTTCATTAAGACAATTCTCACCGGCTCTCATGTCTGCTGTCCAGGGCTACCCTCTTGAGGGAAGTGACTCAAGCGGGAAACAAGCGCCAAGGCCAAGAGAAAACAGAATCTTCTGAATGAAATTAGCTTTTGTTTGCCTGCCACCTTTTGACCTTGATGGATATTTCTACATAAAAATATGTTCTGAAATATTTGGAAAAGTAAGGCTCAGAGGTATAAGCAATAAGACTGTCTCCGTATTTAGTAAGTTTCCCTGGTAGAGGTGGACTCTGATCTGATTAAAGAAAAAACGAAAACATAACAAGGAAACTGATGGAAATCTACAGGGATTTTTAACAGTAAAGTGTTAAAGTAATGAAATATCTCACTGAAATCCTTAATGATATAGCTACTCTCAAAATTAAAAAATCTATTTATTTCTTCACCAATCTCTCTGAATTACTAACACTGTGGGTGTAACAATTGTCAGAAGTCCCATGAAAAGTACTTTAAATGCCTCAAAACAATCTTGACTATGACTTTTATATCAGACCAACTATAGCTTAGAAACTCTCCTTCACACTAATTAAAATCAAATCAATAGGTAGTAATCGAGCATCAATTATTCACAAAACGATGTGGGAAGTACAACAATCAAAGTCAGTGCCCTCATGGGGCTTATCATCTACTAAAGAGAAAAGCAATACACATGCAAAACATTAAATAACAAAGTTTCAAATATGGGTTAAAAAATAGAAACCCATCACAAAGCAGTATGTGGTCAGTCAACACATGACTCCATAGGAAAGGGCCAGTGTGGGAGTTTAAGAGAGAAGGAGGTTAGAGCAGCAAGGTTAGATGGAACCTAGAGAATTCCGTTGTTTCTATTTTATCTCAATGTGGCTAAAGGCAGTAGGTAACTGGTGTGATGGGAAGTGTGAGACATCAGCTCCACAACTTGCCAGGCATCACACCTTGACAGTTACTTAAACACTCTGAGCCTGATTATCTTACTCTGCAAAATATAGATCAAGCCTACCTCCAAGGTTGCACTGAGGTTAAAGTGAGAAATGTATATAAAGGTCTCAGCAGATTGTAGATGCTCAATAAATATTAGTTGTTTTTCTTTCTGTAGTTATTTAGTCTTCAATACAATTTGTTTTCTGAGAGTGTTGTGGTATTTTGTTATTTTCCACAAACCCAAACATGTATTTTATCTCACAGGTCTCTTGAAGCATTATTTGTCTGTAAATGCCAATTACTTCCCAGTGAATTTTAGATTCCAGGAAACATGGAGAGTCCTGTTTAAATTTGTTATGCACCTTAAGCTGAGAGTAAAGTCACTAAGGTGCTATCTAGTTTAAGAGACGTAAAGTTTTCCCTAACTTCTAGATGCTTAAAAAAGATCTCTTTCATAGTTCAGGCTTTTAACAAATGCAATGCTTCTCTCGTAGGTACTGGTCTTGCCACATGTTTGCTCTGACACATTAAATTACCTTTGCAGCATCAACCCAATCAGATAGAACTGAGTGCCAATGAGACAATGGCCCCCTCTCAGGCCTCCCATCAGTTCATGAGCTTTGCTCATTTCCATTGTCACACAGCATATGGAGAAAGCTAACCATCTGTCTTAGAATTTCTTGCCCATAATTACAAGAAATACTGGGTAGGGCAGTATGGATACAATTAACACAGATCTATCACCAATACCAGGCATTTGTGTGGGGACTCCCTCCTGGGAGAGCTGGGCAGAGGCTCAGGGCTGAAAACCAGTGAGGAAGAAAAAGAAAGTCGCTTCTATAAGCCAAAGTTTAAATAAAATGAAAAATCCGTCATTGATTATGTGTTCTGCCAAATGCAGTCTTTTCCACTATAACCAAGCCAGACGACAGAGCTGGCCCTCCGCTCTTCACTCTTCCCCCACCCCACTCTCAAGCTAACTTCTCCCTTTCAGTTCCAAGCTTGACTGTGCTCTTCTCTTTAATGTGGATTCCACCTAATAGGAAGAACCCATCTTTCTCGCTTAAAAATATCAACATTCATTTCATGCAGGCTCACACCTATGCCTCAATTCTGCTACCCTTGGTCTACACATTCTGCAGTTTCTGTCAATGCCATATGGAAAGGGAATAAGGCGTGTGAAGCCACCAAAGCAATGAAGATGAGACGGTAGAGTACTTGACTCCCCTCAGCCAGAAGGTGGCTAATGGGGTTGCCTGGATAGTGTCGTGGTGCTCCTATGACTGCCCAACCAAGTGTAGGATTCCAGCTTGATCATCATGTACACCGTGCAGAAAGTGACTCTCCCCTCAGAAACATTTTTTGAAACTCCTACCATTGCCATGGGATAGAAAGAAGCCACATATTTCCTCCATTCTATGATGCATAATTTTCACTTCTGAAATTGGAGTGTGTCTTATAACTGACCTCCAAAGAAACCTGCCAGGAATGTCTTTTTTAATAAAATATTGCTATGAATATAGTGCTTTGTTATACAGTTAAGGGCATCTTCACATGGAGGAAATATGGTCCTTCCACTGAAGAGATTGGAATTTCAGTAGAGAACAGGCTTGGACTCAAGTTTAGAGGCAAGAAGCCCACAGATTCATGTCACAGAGCTCTATACTTAAAAATGGTAAAATAACAAATTTTATGTTACATATATACATTTACCAAAATTAAAAAAAAATTTAAGCCACAGAATCTGTAACTACCCCCTGGATGAACAGTTCAATATTGTGCAAGTGAGCCAGCATCATGCAGGGCTTATTGGGAAAAAAAGCAAAGTCTTCCATAGGAACAAACTGGTTCTCTGCCTTCAAGCTCCTTCTTTGAGGAAGAGCACAGGCATAGGCTGAGACATCTCTACAATTGGTTACCCAGGGTCTAAAGCAAGACATGGTTTTCCTACTCAGGTGGACAGACTGGAGAGTCACAGGAGATGATGGTAAACACTCTTCCCTTAGTCCTACCAGTCAAGAGTTTTCACCAGTTCACTTAGTGCAAAAGACCTAGAAATAATATTGGAACCCACCATGGATCCTTCACAGTGCTCTAGTGCTTTGTGAATGGCTCTCTGGAGTAACAGAAAACTTCCTCTAGAGAGCCAGGCCCCCTCATTCACTGAGTCCCACTGTTGTTTCCAATAGGTGGTATGGATCCTAGCAGTTCAGCATTCCACTGTTGGTGCTGCTTGGTCAGAAGGGGTCCAAAAGGTGGTCAATCCATCTATCCCTCATTTGGCATGTGGTACCATATGAAATGTTCAAGACTGGACATTGCTCAGCAAATCTGGCGTTCAGTGGGGCCAATGACCAGGTCAGGCATTGTAAGGGGAAATTTTGTTGTTGAACATATGCACAGCCTCCAGCCCTGACTCCTACCTTGTTCACAGAACACTGAGCAAGCACTGGGGTGGCCACAGAGGAGGCTGAGTGACATCCACAGGACAACTCAGCATGTCTACCCTTCCCGTGAGTCTCCTCTGCAGCAGAAGCTCTTTGGTCTGCACTCATGAGGAACATGCCCTGGGGCCCGCTCAAAGAGTATCACCCACTCGACCTCCGAAACCTCCTTGCCATCAACCTTCAAGTCTTCTCTCCTTTCAGGCAAAATGGACCCAAGGTGTACTTCTCAAAGCGCTGAGGGGATTTCTCTTCTCCTCTAAACTCCAGGGTACCTCAGCAGCCCAAGTCCAACTGCTATCAGCAGAGCCATCTGTAACCCTGTACCTAAATGAAGCAAACTCCCCATGAAGCCACAGGTGTGGGTGCTACAGGCATAATGGCAAAAACAATAGAAGCAATTCAAATGTCCAGAAATGGAGGTTGGTTAAATAAGGTATGCTATATAGAAATAATAGGCATCCATTTTAAATGACGCTACGAATACTCGATGAGATAAACTCTTTGTTGCTACATGGTTAAATGGAAACATACATATTAAAAACCAGTAATTATCTCTAAAGATGTAAAATTATGAAATATTACTTTTCTTCCTTCTGTTTATTTGCACATTTTGTGTACTATGAACATTTATTCATTTTGTAACATGTCATTAAAATAAATTCTTTTGGTAGACAAAACGCTGCTACCAATCTTCCTAACAACAAGCATGTTTTGAGTATCACTGTAGGGTAGTGCTGAGGTCAGTTAAATGATTTAAATGCTTTTGCTTGCTACAGGGAGTATAGTAAACAGGGGGAAAAGTCATTTTCTGCACAAAATTGCTTGGAGTTATTTTTTAAGAGATCCAAGACATCCAACAGGACTTTCTACATTTCTGGACAACAAATTCAGTTCTCAATAAAATGCTTAATTCTAGTTAGCAAATAAATTTTTGGTCAGATACAGCTGATGCATATCTTTAGATCTATATCCTTTCCACAGTCCACATATGGTATATTTATATACATCTCTCTATATATATTATTAAGATTTAGAAAATACATTTACTTATTTGGATGCTACATGTTTGCTTTTATAACATACTATTGGCCATAACAATGACTTACTTGTTTCAAAGTTCCATTCTAACTTTGTTTCTCTAGAGAAAATACAATCTACTCTGTACTGATTTATTTGTTGATGGTGTCCAAGACGAGCTACATAGGAAATTATCTAAATAAAAATATGGAATGGACTCTCCTTAGCTAGAATCCCCCTAAAGATAGACCTGGCTTTGCACGCCTACGTAAGGGTATTATTTTCAATTCTCTTATTTATGTCCAAGTCAGGCAGCCTCTCCAACAAGCAGACTGCCAATAAATAGACCCACATAAATGTATTAGCAAAGTTCATCTTTGTCATTTGGGCCAGAGACTAAAAGGAGTATGGTACAGGTTCCACAAAGATTTTCTTCAAAAGTGTCATTTTTGTGTTTATTCACATTCTTAATTAGCCTTCACAGATATACATTCCGTTTCTTGTAGGAAAGTTTTGAGGTTATTTTAAAAGAGCTGCAACATCGTAAAGAATGCCATATAATTTAGTCAAAAAGGTGTTTGTTTCCCCCCACGTTGTCAGTGGCTATTTCTCTCTCATCCATAAGCCCACACACTGAGAAAAATACGCATTTTTCACACCCTGGTGTGTGACCACTCCCCATACATTGGAGCCATACATTGGCAGATGGTTATTCCATCACCCCACCTAGAAAGAAAACAAATGACTACCATTCAAAGAAAATGAAGGGTTTTAAGCGAAGTGGTATAAAAATAATTACCTCGATCATTTCTTCTGTAATTTGTAACATTCTATTTGACCCAGAACAGAGTGGGATGCATATTTCTTCCTTTCGAGGAAGCTATCTCTGTTGACTCTCATTCATACACGATCATCCTGATTCTTCTCCCTCTCAGCATCCTCTGTTTCATTCCTGTGCAGAACTCTCATTGATTATAGACTAATCTATTGGAAACATTGGGAGGGTCCCCTTCCTCACCGTATGTGTCGCAGTGGTCTGAAATTGTATCTTTAGATATGATTCGTTTTAGGATCTTAAAGGCTTTTTTTTTTTTTTTCAGTCTCCAACAATCTCATGAGAAGTCAAGAGTAAATCCTAGAAGCTGCTAGCACCCTGAGAGTGTGGAGACAACCTGCCATGTTAGGGGAAGGATTCCAGGGGAAGGAAGGCAGAGGAGAGAGGGCAGTGACAGAAATCTTACTGGAGGACAAATTTAATCTGACTTCAAATACAAAAGCATTTCTACAGGCTACTTGGCAGTTTATTTACTGCTATTAAACTCTCCTTTACATTCACATTTAAGCCAAAACAATGACAAATAAAAATACCAAAGTTATAAACACACTAGAGTCAGTAGTAAGAAAAAAAGAGGGGTATTTTCCTTCTAGAGGCCCAGAAAGGGGATAAGGTAAAAGAAAAAAGGTTGAGGAAGTTAAGTACTTTAGAGGGGGTAGGGGCAGAAGTGTGCTGTTTTACTGAACTATGGCCAGTGTGCTTTGCTTTGTTTGTTCTCCACACTTCCTTCCCCAATTGCACCACATCCTTTACACTAAAAACCCCAATAGCACCTTCCCCAGTTGCACCACATCCCTTACACTAAAAGCAAAAACTTTGGTCAAAATGTTGTAGAGCCTGAAAGGTCAAAAGAAGAATCTCAAAGACTCCACCACCAAACAATGAAGGAATCACTGTAGCCTTGTTCCCCCAGCCCAGAACCTCACATTCAGAGAAGTATTAACACTTCCAAGGAAGACCCAAAACTCCACCCTTCTTTCTGTAAACCCCATGAGAAGCTCATTGAGGCTGGCCCTGGGCAAAACTGGAAGGGAGAGAACCTAAAGATCTGACCCCTCTGTCCTTCACTGCCCCTTCCCTACAGGCCTTTTCCAGAAACCACAGCCCACATTCTCAGCCTATCAGCAGCATCCTGGTGACCAGGTACATTCTCATTTTATCATGAGATTGCTGAAAACTAAAGAAGGCATCAAGATCCCCATATGAATTTCTACTGATGCAATTTCAGACCTGTGGAGGAAAATATTTAACACAGAAAACGCTTTCTCGAGAGGGTGCCTTCAAAGTTCCCAGAGCTCTTGTGCCTCAGCTGACTCTTACAGACCTGAGACCGAGTGACCCGGCAGCTGCGGGCTCCTCCATTGACTCAGGCTTCATCAGAGAGCACCATAAGTGCCATATCTCCTGCTCCAGACCACCTGAGGACCATTCTACCTGTATTATTCATCTGCTAGGGCTGCCATAACAGAATACCACAGTCCTAGCACGTAAAATATGGAAGAGATCCTCCAAAATGGAGAAACCTATTGGGGATATGCCTTCTGGAATTTGATCAAGGAAGATGGACACAAACAGAAAAGAGAAACTGTCCAGAGGAAGCTGAAGGGTCTCCTACATTGCACCAGATGCTGTAGATGAGGAGGACCATTCCACTGCATGCATTCAGGACTGTAAACAGCAGACTGTGAGTGCGGCAGGCAGGGATCACCCAGGCTTGACAACTCAACAGAGTGAGTAATCTGCTGTTCTCCCAGACCCAGCAAGAGCATCTGGCATTACTTTAGGGCTGTTTCTCATTTAAAGCAGCCAAGCCACTCTTTTTTTATTTTTGTTTGCTTTCAGTAATAACAATAATAGCAGTAACAAAAATGATACCACACATTAAACACTTGCTGTATAGCAAGCATCGGTTTAATTGCTGTGTATACTTTGTCCCATTTAATTCTCACATTATCTCTATTTTATATAGGAAGAAACTGAAGCACAGAGAAGTTAGGTGAGTTATCCAAAGTCACGCCAGCTAGTAAGAAGACCTACTATTTGAATTAGGAACTCTGACTACAGAGTGCTTAGCTACTTCTCTTCATCATTCTAACCTTGGGAGGAAATATGGTTTGACTAGAGCAATGTAGTGAGAAAAACATAAGCTTTAGCCTCACAGACTAGTGTTTAAATTCTAGCCCTATGACCAAGGGCAAGTTCATCTCTCTATACTTGGTTGCCTCCCATTTGAAGTGAGAATCATTTATGAAAAGTACAATCAAAGTAACTCATAAATAGTATCTATTATTATTACTATTATTATTTTTCTCTCCTGGCTGTGTTCTATGATTAAATTTGTGGCAATATAAACCAATAACATTTCAGTAAAATATAAAATAAAGTAGGCTGGGCATGGTAGCTCATGCCTGTAATCCCAACACTTTGAAAGGCTGAGGCATGACAATCAAAACTTCAAGACCAGCCTGGTCAATGTAGATGGACCCAATCTCTACCAAAAAATAAAAAAATTAGCTGGACATGGTGGTGCATGCTTGTGGTCCCAGCTATCTGGGAGGCTGAGCCAGGAGAGCCCCTTAAGCCCAGGAGTTGAGGCCAGGAGGTTGAGGTTGCAGTGAGCTATGATCGCACCAGGGCACTCCAGCCTGGGCGACAGAGCAAGACTGTGTCTCAAAAAATAAAAGATAAAAATCATGAAATAAAATAAAGTAATACCTTTCATTGCAAGTTTACATTAATTAGTACTAATTTAAAGCTGTCCTTTTAGCTCATTCTTCAGCAAAGGTGAAATGTAGATGGATCCTTCTTTTTCACCTCCTTTTTAAAATCACAACTGATTGCTTATTATCGTTACATTTTCCTTATCCCTACAGCATCTCGATCCCTCAGGAAGGTAATGAATAATTTAAAATTCATGTTTAATTTATTACACATGCTTATGGCAACTATTTTCATGGACCAATCCTTGTTAAAGTTCTCAGAGGCCTTGAGGCACAGGTGGTTCTATTAAAAATGCATTTCTGTTTTCTGGAGGGATGCTGTTTTAAAGTGCTGGAATGAGCATGGTCATAATTAATTGACAGTAGATTAGATGCTACCCTGTTCAATATATCCAAAGGAAAAAAAAAAAAAAAAAACATTGCTTTTTTTCTGCCCCCAAATGAGCTATATGTCAATACTTTTTGTTTCCTTCTTTAGGATTGTAATTACTACATATAACATAAGACAACATGACTGCTTCAATGATTTTTGGGGAAATTGTTAAAGGGAGAGTTACGGAGGAAAACTGGGAGCAGGGGAGAGGAAGAGTGAGGAATGTACGCTTCTGAGTAGGACCTTAGGAAGTTAGCATAGTCGGAAACAGCAAAGAGGCCAGGAGCTTTCTTGGCATTGTCCAGATGCTCTGAATGGAATAATGAAGATGGAGAGCACTTTGGTCTGGTCATGACCTCCACTCTGGGGCCAAGATGAATCCTCAGTCAGGTATCAGCCACTTGCCAGCAACAGAACTGAAGCCAGAACATAGCATATTTTTCTGCTGAACATAGTTCCATACTCTACCAAATGGTTTATGTTTCATTATCACTCAGCTTGAGTTTGTAGTCTCCTCATACCTAAATTGGGCCCCCTTATAAGCTTTCTATATATTGAGTAAATAGAGTTATTTATTTGTAGAGATGTGAAAACCCTGACTACAACAAAGGATGTCAGTTCCAATTAACATGGTGTGGGAGGCATTGGTTTTATGTGGATTAGCATATATTAGTTTTTTTAAAGAATGTATCTACGGTTAAAAGTCTTCCTTACTTGATGTTTTTGTGCCATCAAAACTATGAGAGGTGTAAACAGCCTTGGAAAAGGCTCTTTTTCCCCAAGTGAGGGACTTAGGGAAGCTCTACGCTACTACAATACAGTTTTCACTTTACTTGCCAGACAGGTGGACCAGACTTAGGGTTGGCTCTAGAATTTTCTATCAAAATAATTATGATTATTTCCCAAAACATACCAAATTACTTCCATTAAGTTAATATGAACAATGGCCCAGGATTGAGAACGAAAGTTTAAGTGATCTATTTGTGAATATTCTCTGGGGTGAAAAATCATGTACATTTTTATAGAGACCTTATTTAATGCAGAGTATTAAAAGCAGCTCTTGAGAGCAACAATGTTGATTTCACTTATCATTATATCTCCAATACCTGGCTAGGGCATACAACACAGTGGGAGATTTCAAAATATTTGTTAAATAGGGAAAAGGTACATGCTTGAAAATAAGCACATTCCAGCATCCTAATTCATCTTATATAATATATTCAATTAGATAATAAATGTATTTTTTCTTTAACACATCAACACTGCAACTTGCTGTGAGGTTGGTCTTCTCTCAGTAGAGAGTAGCAATTAGCTTTGGAACAGACTTTTTTGTATACAGAGCATAAGAACACTAAGGGAACAATAAGAACATAAGGGGACACTTCCCTTAATCTTTTCAAATTCCTTGATGTAGAATTGCATTAGCCATTTTAAGAATAAGACCTAGGAATTCCAGCAGCAGTAACCCATTTTACAGATGAAAAAGGAAAATCCAAAGGTAATAATGGCAGCTGACACTAACTGAGCACTTACTTATATATTCAATGCTTACGAATCCCTAAGTATACTATCTACCCTCACAGCCATCCCGTGAAGTAGGTATAATTTTAGTCCCATGTTACATTGGAGAAAACCAAAGCTTAAAAGTGTTATGTGACTTGCCAAATGTTACATGGCTTCCTAGTGCTGAAGACAGGATTTGAACCAAGGTCTGTCTGGCTCCAGAGTTCAGGCGTGTAACCACTGTCCTTTCCTGACTCTGTGCTCTTCTATCTTCTGAAAGTCCATAAAGGCATTGATAAAATCCATTCCTGGATATGATATACTTTAATGAAACAGGGTCTTCCAAGATCTCAAAACAAAAATTGTCTTAAAAATAAAAACAGGCCAGGTGCAGTGGTTCACACCTGTAATCCCAGCACTTTGGGAAGCCGAGGCAGGCAAATCACCTGAGATCAGGAGTTTGAGACCAGGCTGGCCAACATGGTGAGACTCCATCTCTACTAAAAATACAAAATATTAGCCAGGCGTGGTGGTGCATGCCTGCAATCTCAGCTACTTGGGAGGCTGAGGCAGGAGAATCGCTTGAACCCAGGAGGCAAAAGTTGCAGTTAGCCAAGATCACACCACTGCACTCCAGCCTGGGCAATAGAGTGAGACTCCGTCTCAATAAATTACAATACAATACAATACAATACAATACAATACAATACAATACAATACAATACAATACAATACAATACAACACAACACAACACAGAAGATGAATTAAAAGGAATTCTGGGGCCATGATCTGGGATCCTGCAATGAGGTTTGCTAACTCTTACTTCAAAGTCCTGGTCCCAAGCTTACAGTGTTTGGGCCTCTTGGGCTGCATATCCAGTTTCATTTCAAGCTGCTCATCAACAAGCCTCCTCTATTTAAATCAGGCTGGACTCCTTAAAATTCCTACTACAACTTTTATGTATTCCTATCTCTATTCCCTTCCAGAAGCTGTTCTCCCCATTGGAAATGCCCTGTGGTAAGATAAATCTGGCCACGAATTCTTTAAAGCTCTTCCCATTAAAAGGCGGAATCTATTTCCCCACTCCCTGGGATCTGGGCTGATTTTGTGACTTGTTTTGAGCAATGGGATGTGTCAGAAACAACATCATATGTCTACCAAGGTTTGGCTTCTAGAGACCCTGTAGCTTCCACTTTCACCTTCTTTGAACAATGCTATCTGTGAACTAGTCCTTTGTTGAGGATGAGAGGCACCACATGGAGAAAGAGGCCCAGCCATCCAGCCATTACAGGACCCTCTCCCCAGGCCCCAGGCTGGCAGTGAGGTCA
Organism: Mandrillus leucophaeus; assembly: GCF_000951045.1. Lineage (NCBI taxonomy): Eukaryota > Metazoa > Chordata > Mammalia > Primates > Cercopithecidae > Mandrillus > Mandrillus leucophaeus. The sequence continues at coordinate 507,782 of NW_012098100.1, forward strand.
TCTATGATGGACCAACCCATCAACAATTGCAAACAGATGCAAAGTAGAAATGAGCTGTGCTCTGCCCAAATTGCCAAACCAAAGAATGGTAACGAATCAATGGCTATGGTTGTGGCCTTTAAGCTTTGGGGTGGTTTGTAAGCAGCAGTAGGTCACTAACATGTCTTTTTATTCCTTCTTTTCTAATATGTCCACTTCCTACTTGCAAACTGAGCTCCAAAGTCACTTCTCCAAGAAATATTCCTGGATGGAATCTTCCGTGACAAAGCCAGCCTCACTCAGGGCTAAGTAGATGGCCCTGTCTAATGTGATTCTAAGGGCACGGAGACCCCACTGTCTCCCTAAGTACCTTCCCCATCCACTGGCTAATGCCTGGGATTTCATCACTACAGTATAATTGCTTATATAAGAGCATAATGCCTATTAAATTTTAAGATTCCCTGGAAGGCATAGCAAGTTTGTGCTTTTGATTTTGCTCTTATTATAAAAGCATACAGGAATAAAAAGTAATGCTAACATAAGTTTACTTTCCCAAAGAGAAAAAAAAATTTAATAATGTGGACCAACTCAAATGTAAGCCTTTAGAAAGATAGATGAAATAGTGATATATCTAATTTCAATGTTTAATTTATTAATTTAAGTAAATGTACATATTTAAAGTCATATTGTATAAAACAACTCAATTTAGAAATATTTTTCCACTTTTCCATCCCATGAAGGTGTCTGATTTAAAGTTGCCATCTGTGTGTCTAGTGACAAGTGTCTTCCATTTCATGAGACATGTTTTTAGGTATCTGATAGTTTTCCAGACATAATCTTCTCTTCCATCTAATTTGTTTTTTTCTTTTTTCAAACCGTGATGCTGCCATTGCCAATTTTTATCACAAGCCACAAAACACTAAAACACTAAAACAATTTTTTGTTCCCTTCATCCTACAAATGTATATTTATGTTTGTCACAATGTAATCACTTATAGCATTGCTTGGTAAAAGGAATCTTCAGAAAGCTGGTTTACAATGACATTTAGAACTTGCAATTAATTTGGAGGCCTTTTCCCAAAGAAATGATTCATTAAATTTATGTTAATGCTTTCTGGTCCTTTATTTTTATTTTTAATTTTTTTCCTTTTCTTCCTCCTCCCTCCATGGTCCTTCTTTTAAAAAGCAAACAACCATAATTATCTAAAAGTTTATGATTTGTTAGGGTCAATTCAAGCTAATGTGTCCTCCCCACCTAGCACTTTGTGTTTCAAAAAAAGTCAGTGAGCACACTATAGTGCAAAGGACTTTGGAAGAACTCAAATGCAACTCCTTTTCTGAGAGATACTGTTTGGGGAGGAAACCAAGTTTTCTTACCTGTTATATATGAATACACGTTCATTCTAGAAACTTTGAACAATATAGAAAATTAAGGAGGTGAAAATAAAAATCATTCATAATGTTCCCAATTAGAAATCATGATTTCAACAGTTTGGTGCATTCTTTCCAGACCTTCTTTCTATGCGTTATTACATATTATGTTAAACTCAATCAGCTGTTTCTACTTATTACTATACCATACACATTTCCCTTAGTAGAAATTCTTTGTATAAAGATATGCCATTATTCACTCAAACTCCCTCCTATTGCTGTAGATTTAGGTTATCTGGGGAAACAGCAACATCTCAAGGCACGCACCACCACACCTGGCTAAGTCTTTGTATTTTTAGTAGAGATGGGGTTTCACCATGTTGGCCAGGCTTGCACCTTAGCATGAATGGTTTTAGATTATTTTTTCCCTTTTTACTTTATTGAGCATCTACCCAAATACAAATATATCAAACATGATATATCAAATACAAATATATCAAAACAGACAAAGTTATCAATAATTAATTGTGCCGGGCGTGGTGGCTCATGCTGTAATCCCAGTACATTGGGAGGCTGAGGCAGGTGGATTACCTGGGATCAGGAGTTCGGGACCAGCCTGGCCAACATGATGAAACCCCATCTCTACTAAAAAAATACAAAAAATTAGCTGGGCGTGGTGGCAGGTGCCTGTAATCCCAGCTACTCAGGAGACTGAAACAGGAGAATTGCTTGAACCCGGGAGGTAGAGGTTGCAGTGAGCAGAGATTGCACCATTGCACTCCAGCCTGGGCAATAAGAGCGAAACTCCATCTCAAATAAATAAAGAAATAAATAAACAAACAAATCATTGCATGAAATATGATGAGGACTTGAATAAAGGTACAGTCATGTGCCACACAACAATGTTTTGGTCAACAATGGACTGCCTATACATCAGTGGTCCCTTAAGATTGTAATTTGTCTATGCTTAGACACACAAAAACCACCAGAGTATGTCCTTACTATAGAGTATAAGGACACTCTATGATGTTCTCACAACGAAATTGCCTAATGATGCATCTCTCAGAACATATCCCTGTCATTATGTGATACATGTATATCAAAAGCTGTATGTATACACAAAAACTCTGGCAACAAAAAGAGAGAAAGCTGACAGCTCAGGGGAGTGGTTCGAGGAAATGTCATGGAAATTAAAGGATTTGGGGACTTCTTGTTTGTTTGTTAATTGCTTCTTTTTAAAATATTAAGACTTAATTTTGAATATATTTGCAAGAAGAAATTTTTAAGACTCTTTCCCCATCTAAATTCCCAGAACAGAGTACCTCTGCTTGTGGAAACCAGCCAGGTCACACTTTGGTTATGCAACAACTGAAGGCTTCCTGAATTAGAGTCTTTTCTCTGAAAGCAAGTTTGGATGGGAGGGAAAGAGTACAGGGACACCTGGGGCCTGAAGGGTAGATCAAGAACGACACCAGGACAAGTGCCAGCAAGACAGGCCAGAACAAGCCTGGCCTCTTCCTTGTCTGGCTGGGACGAGCCCTGCCACTCCCATGCTCATCAATGCCTTGCTTTGCATTTCCGTGTCCCGCATGCAGTACAGTGACAGCCACTGATTGTACTCTCTGGTTCTTAATGTATGCATGTCCCGTGTCCTTCCAGTAAGTTCCTGGAGTTTAGTGGAGACAGCAATAATGTAACTGCGTTAAGCCCGTGAAGCTGGGTTCCACGCCAACTCCACTACTGACCGTGGGCTCTGTGACCCTGGGTTAACCCCAGCTCCCTCTGTGCTCTCATTTCTGCTCAAGCCACCTTGCTCTTCTCCTCTCTCTGTCTGTAGACATAGCCACAGGCAGGTGACGAATGTGCCCCTCTGACCACACTAACCCTACAGATTTTTCATCTCAGATCTGTTTTTTGCTTTTATACAGCACTTTGAATTTGACATTTGCTCACGCTCCCTTAAAAAAACAACTTTAAGATAGTCAATTTATTTGTGAACAAATATCTAAAGAATTGATCACGAAATAATTCCTCCTGCCAATTAGCCTCAAGGACCCTATGGCATTTTATCAAATGCTATCCCTATAGCAACTATTTTTAGACATCAGACTGGCAGAACTGATAGACTTAGTTGATACCTTAGTGTGGGAAGGTAAAAGTAAAAGAAGATTGAAAACAATTGGTGCAATTTAGATTTCCTTTCTCTGCTTAGGGCACAGCCTTCTGACTGCGCAAGGTATCCAAGTCTTTTGTTTTAAGTTCCTCCTGCAGCATCAAGAAAGCTTCGTGTCTATCTCCACATGCCTCTTAGAAATAACCGAGCTTAGCTGTTCATCAAAATACTCCACTGGTTCCTATTTTGGAAGTGGCCTGGGAGGTGATATACACAAGGTATCAAGACAACACATACATGGCTGGTTCTGAAACAAAGAAACACCTCTGGGAAGAACCCGCCCCCTCTGCCAAAAAAATATTTAGAATAGAGGATAAAATTTCTCATAGAATTTCTCTCCCACAACCTCTGGGAGAAACAGCAGCGGTCGGCCAGATTTTAAATTTTGGTTTGAAGCCCTCTTATATCCACATGAAAATGCTTGTCCCAACCCTACCCCCCTCACAAAAAAGAATTGAATCTACTTGAAAGTCATTTGCTGACATTTCCAATCTTCTAATTCAGAGAGACCTGTTCAGAATAGATACTACCTACCACATTAGAGGATTTATAGAACATAATGCTACCTCTGCGGGGAAAAAAATCTAAATATCACACAAGTCAGATAATTCATTCAGCCATTTCTCACCTTCTCCCGCCACATAATAAAGAAAAGTGTGAAATTCGCATTTTATTCTTATCAGTAATCGCTAACATTTATTGAGCACTTACTGTATTACGGATTATACTTAGTCCTTTTCAGTTTTAGCTCATTTAATCGCAGTAGCCCTATTGAGTACTATTATTATCCCCACTTTATAGACGGGGAAGCTGAAGTTTGGATATATAGCCAATAAGTCATAGAGCCAAGTTTTGTTACATAGTCAAGGTCAGAGAACTAGAAAGTGGCAAAAAGGGAAAGCAAACAACGCGTAAGAGAAATTCCAAAGCTCAGCCTCTGAGCCACTGCACTAGAAGAATCTGGCAGCATGAAACACCTTGAATACATTTGGATTTAGGATGATATTTATTTACAGTTTGACCTTGAAAAGAATGAACTGGGAACTCCCTGGTAATACCCAGGGCCTCCTAAATGTAGAGTGCTTTTAACCTTGTCATCACGTGCCTCTTGTGTGGGAGACAAGAAATGACCTTCTGGGCAGCAGGGGAAAGTGTTCACTCAACAGTAACAAGAAATACTTGAAAACTAGATTCTTATTTTTGTTTTAAGAAGTACTAAGCAAAACAACCGATAAAAAGGGAAAGGAGACATGCCAGCGTTTGAACCTGCTCTCATAACTGCTCGAATTCTGTGCCTCTGTGCATTGTTAATATTTGGATGCACGCAGGGCTGGGGTGGAAATTGGTCTTAACACATACTGCGGTTTTCCAGAAACACTCACAAACCAATACATGTAACAGACATTCCATTTGTTAATGGGCACATATGTGAAAAGCAGTATAGAAAAGAGGCTAATACTAGAAAATCGTTAAGTCCTTAACTTCAAGTGTGTTTATATAATGGACACTGTCAATGTTCACAACTTAAATTTGGTATGTGGTCAAAATAATGCTTGGGAAACATTTTATTAAAAATTGAGTTAAATTGTAAAAAAAGGGAAGAAAGGAATATTTGAAAACTAACGAAATGAGGAAACAGTCAAACATTGGTTTAACCGCAGAAGGCTGATATAAATTAGAGTTATTTGTGTGCTGTGTTTACATTTATTGTGCAACATGACATCAGACTGCACAGATTTTATGCATTTGTTATAATGGTTTCATTTTACAGCACCAAGGTCTTCCCATTGAACCTCTCAGACCACATGGGAGATGGCTAAAGAGAAGGCCTTGTCCAGTCCTTAGGCAACACCCCTACCTTGTCACACAGAATTACCCAGTGTCCAGATACAACCAAACTGATTACACCAGCAGAACAGCCAAGGAATCTGACTAGGACACACATTAACTGAAAGGCCTAATTTGTGGGATTTTGAAAGCTTAAACAGGGAGAACAAAGAGATATTGTTCCAGGGCTTGATACTGGCCTCAAGCATTTGATACTAAACATGTGTAAGTTAGAGGTAATAACAGAGACCTTCGAAAAGTGTACAGAACATATTAAGTGCTTAGTAATCTTTGGGAAGCTCTGATGCCCAAGACTTGCTTTATTACCAGGGAGGAGAAAGAAAGTCATAGGGTCTCAGCTTAGAAGGGAGTTTGGACTGGAGAGCAGTTGGGCTGAGCATCTGAGCCTGTTGAGAAAGAGTATGCTTCAAGGGGCAAGAGGGAAGAGAAAGGGAACCCTCTCAAGAGTCTGTAGTATAATCATCACAAGGTTGTCATTTGTACTTAGAAGAGTGTTTGTTACGTTTGTCTGAGATTTATTATAGAAGAAGAATATTGCCAATGCACCAGCATCTAAGTTATTTATGGATAACTAAGAAGCCAAGCATTCTGCCTTCAGTTCTTACATTTATCACTGACTTATTGTTTTATTCCTGGGAAAGCTATTTAATCTCTATCACTTAAATGCATCCATCAGTAAACTGTGGGGAAGACAACAGCCTCAGCCTGCATCCTAAGAATGTAAGAACCACACAAGATGGCTGCTGCCCATCAGGAGAGCCACCACTCAGCCCACTGAATTCCACCAACCCTGTCATGAAAAATTCTTCTCTGCTACCACACCTGCCGGTGGAGGAGGGAAAATGAGTAGGTTGTGAAATCTCATGCAGTAATTCAAAAAGTAACCAAAGTGAGAAGAGTGGATGAGAATATGAATGGCCGAAACATCAAAGGAATTTGAGAGAAATGATACAAAATAAAAGACAAAGCAAACATAAGACACAGATGAAAGCACAGTACAATATCCAAATAATAGTAAATAATATCCGAAATAAAAATAAAGAAAGTGCCCCACTTTCTAGTATATGATGAGGATGTAATAATAACAGTCATCGAGAAGCACAACGTTTAGCGCTGATTGTTAGAGTTTTGCAAGCCAAAGCCATAAATAAAAATAACAGCCAATAAAAAATTGAAAGTTAAAACGGAGGTGGGGGGAGGATTACAGTAAAAGACAATGTAAAGGAAATCTTAGAAGCTTATTCCAAAAAATAAAAAAGATGCCAAATTAAATGAGGAGGGAAAAGTAACACAGTCATGAGTATGGAGGATGTCTCTTTGGCATCTTTCTCTTTCACTGACTTTTCACTCCACTTCCTTAAATAAATGATTTCAGGGTATTGTCCATTTCTTCTGACTTTTAAAAATTGCCTTACAGAACCACAAACACAGTGACTCAGACTGATCAAATATTTTTAATGGTAAATGCAAAACGGCTAACTGAAGGGTGGTGGTTCTTGAAGAGTCAAATAAACCGATAGCCCACAAAGAAGAATGTGTCAGTGTTTACTCAGTGCTGTGCAGGGAGAGAGACTCTGGGGACACATTTTTATTTGGACTTTATGTTGTTGCCTTAAGGGTTCACCTCAAGGTGAATCAATGAATTGGATTTTTTTTTTTTTTTTTTTTT